>NW_028301616.1:6457500-6765000 GCF_987345545.1 Pholcus phalangioides | reverse complement strand
CCGGCTTTTTGCAAACATATCTTGAGGCGTTGAACGTGAAGCAGGTACCCGCGGTAATATTCTTTACGGAACCTCTAACATAAAGAGTATCCAACAGTACTAGAAAGGTAGCGACGTTCGTATGGACTCCTAATTGCAAAAACATAATGCTCACAGTCCATGTCGATCCATTCCCTCCCCCACCAAACTTGATAAAAACCACTGTTGATAGCATATGAAAAAAGGAAAACAAATATACATGTGTTCAGTTGCAGCTATCTACCTTCTGAAAACACAGCCGGCAATTGATAGACATTCTAATGTAGGCAATTAAATTTTGGTAAGTCTGTTACTGGCTTTGGCGAGATATTTTCAAAGGTATCGGCGACTCACATTTGGTCCTCGAAATTCCAAAACCAGAGAAAAGGAACTTCAGCCGAGAACCACCTTTCCGCCCAACGCGCATGTTCGCGATGCGAGTCAGTCATGAAATCCAAATGACTCAACCTACATAACAGTCTGCGTAAGCATTTGATGTTGTGCGTCAAGTTAGTGCTGTCGTCTTTATTTAAAAATTGTAAAGTGTAAGTAATTTATGTTTGTTCCGTTGAAGTGACGAGTCTCGCTCTTTTGGCTTCGTTCGTTAACAGAGATATCGGATTACATTCACGCCGCCAACGTATTCTAATTTAGCCTTAAATTGTCCTAGTTTATTATTATTTGTTCGTTATTTTAAATCATTAAATAAAAGTGGCAAAAATAATCACGATCAAAGTTCGTTCCTACAGCAATCTCCACTCACATATCCCCCTAAATATAACCACACCATACCGCTGTATGTTAATTTGTTGAAATGGCAACAATGTCCCAGGAGCTTCGTTGTCGTCGGACCTATGCCGTACGCTGATCAAAGCTTCTGTTTCCCAACAGTGCTAAAAATACCGCACGTTCTTCCACCTCTTCAGTAAAGATTGGGCCAGAGCCGTTGAAATTTCTAGCTGAGTATTGCATGGGAAATACGACGAGCAAACTTCACTGGATGGATCAAGCACAAATCGAGGAACAAAACGAGTTGGATAGCGACATCCCACAAATTGAGGAGCCGCTGCTATTCAGACTCATGATAACCTCAGTCCGTGAAATGGCTCAAAACGAGGATGTCAAAGATTGTGAAGTAAGTACCTCGGCGGTCAAATTAATTCTCCAGAACTCTGATGAGATTATTTTTAGAGGGAAAATACTAATCTATTGTCGTTCGCTCTCACCAATAGGTAGTAAAACTTCTGAATATGGTATTGGATCTAGTTACGTCGAGAGTCGATGGACGACTGCATCTGTATGTGTTGCCGAACTGGACCTTGTGTCAATCGAAGACGCCTGAGGCGTACTACTTTAGAACCAATCTAATAGACATGGAGAGACTCTGCGAAGAGCCGTGGGAAGTTCCTGATCATGTCAATCATAGTCAACGGGTGGAACGCGTCGTTTATCAGCCTGAGACGATCAATATCCAAAACGGTAAGGTTGAAAATTCCGCTTGTATAGATTGTCTCAGTGAGTAAATGCGAGCCGTCTCTCAATTGAAAAAGTCTCTCGGCAGAGAGCAGGTACAACTATAAATAGCAGTAGAATTCCTATATAATACGTCGATAGATGGATAGAATCGCTCACAACCCCGAACTGATACAAAACAACTTACTTCCGTTAACTGAAAAAGAAGTACGGTTGTGTGGAAAAAAGTTAAGAAGCCTTGACAACGTGTGAAGTGGTGGCTGCGAAGACGCTACTGTGCTTGATCGTATACGCAACTGGTAAACATTCCTCTGGAAAATTCACGCATCTGCTGTTTTTTCTTCGAAATGTGGGAGGCAGATGGCGGCACCAGTAGAGCACAAAACACAACATTTTCCAGAGGAATGCTTGCGATTTGCATGTATGGCCAAGCAGTAGTAGTATCTTCGTGGCCAGCCACTTGTCAAAGTTTCAGACGCTGATAAATTAATGGATTGGCCGACAAGTTGCGGACCACTTCACGAAGACGCTAGACTTTTGTGTGTTGGCGTAATTATCATCTTTAACGCCTCACATACACCTCGTAAATATTTCTCTGAGGGACTTTTCTAATCGGTGTATGTCAGAATGTACCATGTATGTGCTGCGTACCTGATGTGAAGTTTATGTCTGGGGAATGCCTGCTATTTGATAAAGAAATCTTGCCATCTCTATTGCAAATTCGGAAGCAAGAATTTCGCACTTTTTTTTGTCCGTTTATTGTACGTAGGATGACCAGATCATGCAACTGAGAAACCGGGATAAATCTCGATAAAAAACGGGTCATAATGCAAATTTCTTGATGAAAAAAACGGAGAATCTCCGAAATTGTACTCAGAGCATTACAGTGAAGTTGCACTGTATGGCTGTAATTACTGTACCTGTTGGCAATGGAGCCTGCCCTTGTCAATACTCACTATAAATAATATTCAACGAAGAGATGGTCTTGTAAGGATTGTTCAGACCAGTGTTGCTTGGTTGCAAAAGCACAATGCAATTACTTTTTGTGGGCATAAAGTTATTGAAGATATCACCAGTGGTAAATCTTTGTTTAGACGAATCAAAAAGCAACAGTATTCACAATATTGTGAATACTGTTCGAGTTTGAGTGGAGCAGCCTGTAAGGGTATGCAACAGGTGCAGCTGAACTCGCTATAATAGAGAATAATCAAGTACGTAAAATATAAAATAATTAAGAAACTAACTTCAGCCGACCACCACTGTGCCACCAACGGGAGGGTCGAACCCGGATCCTCGCGATATCCACACGACCACAGAGCGGTTACTCCCTTTTCTGAATATTATTCTGTAACGGGATCTCTAGCCTTCCCATAATTAGAACTGTGGATACCATTTGCTTGACACAAAGGGACCGTGAGACATAAGAAGTATTGTCTTATACACAGATGGGTTCGAACCTTGTCCTCCGCTTTGCAACACACGAATTCTGTACTATCATCATGTTGTCTTCAGTTGGCACGATGACATTTTGATTGATGTATTTTCCTTCGAATTCAATAGGAGATGATACGGTGGTCATCAGAAAATGCCAGATGGGGTTCTACTTTGCAGACCCTGCTGAGAATAGGTACACTATCGGCTGGTCAAGCAAAGAAGAGTCCGAGGAAAATGGATTCATACCCGTGTTTAGCGCGTTGTTGTACGGCAGCCCGAACTCGGTACGAGAACTTTTGAACCACGGGTTCTCCATCCGCTCCGGTAACGCGTATTCTGCGTATACGGACTCTGCCTGTGGTTACTTCGTGCGTTTTCATAGGTAAATATACGGTTATCCATTTATCACTTTGAATGATCAGACTGAATATTTATACGGGGTGTCCCAGACCTCTACCGTGAAAATGAGAGGGTTGATAATAGACATCAAGACAAATGCGGCCCAGCAAGGTGCTCCATAAGGCCCACGAAATGTGTTCTGTTAGAAAAGTAACCAATGTGATCTACACCTTGGCTGAGAAATAGATCTTGAGTTTTGTATGGGAAATCGGGATCCATACGAGACATCGCAAATTACCACCAAAAGCACTGTCGAAAAGTAAAACTGTCAATTATAGCCAAAAAAAGAGTTGTCAAAGTAAAGTAGAGTCACTAATTATAGTCAAACAAATTCTGAAAAGTTTGTAAAGTTGCCAAGTATCGTTGAAATTGTTAAACATCGTCAAAGATGGAAAATAGGCAGCTGCTGCAATGTATTTAAATGTCATTTGCCAGAAAAATGTATATGTGTTGTATAATATATTTATATGATTATAATTAATTACATTATAGAATTATACTTGTCATAATATAATCTATGGGCCGTTAAAATAATCGTAATTCTTATTTTCAGTGAAGAATAAAAAATTCAAGCAGGCCTCGTTGAAAATACGAAAAAAAAAAGAGACATTTTATAAAAAAAAGCTTCAGGAAGCCAAAATTAGTGGAATGTCCCGTAAAATACGGGGCTTATGTTCACCGCCATGGATGAAAGTTTCTGGCCCGCGATCGTTAGAACTATCACTTATCTAGTAGTTGGCATTTGAAAAATAAATTTGGATTGGCTGAACGCTTTTTTCCGAGAGGTTCGTCAAGCTTGTAGCACAAGGCGGCAAGTTCCGAGAAGCAGTGAATTTTGGTAATGATTCCTCAAGAAATTGTATGCCAGCACGTGAGTGACCAAAGGAGCAACTTGAAGAATGTACGAGTGTGAGTGAGTGACCAAGATTAACTTGGAGTGTGTGCATGAGAGTGACCAAGAAAATGTACAAGCATGTGAATGAGCACACCACCTTAGGTGCGAGGGACCAGATCAAAGCAATGACCAGAGTGGAGTTCACTCCCATGCTCTCAAACACTTGAGCGTGGGAGTGAACGCAAGAGTGACAGAGAGCAGTGACTAAGTAAGTGTGCAAGCATTTGAGTGACCAAAAGAATGACTTGAATACAGTAGCTCAACCCAAGTGGACTATATCTCGCCGCGGAGCAACTAATTTCAGTGAGCGGTCAAGTAATTTATCCCAGAATGGGGGGGGGG
The DNA here is from genome assembly GCF_987345545.1 of Pholcus phalangioides. Taxonomy (NCBI): domain Eukaryota; kingdom Metazoa; phylum Arthropoda; class Arachnida; order Araneae; family Pholcidae; genus Pholcus; species Pholcus phalangioides. The sequence goes on along the minus strand of NW_028301616.1, from coordinate 6,760,439 downwards.
GGGGGGCGAAGAGAGGCGACAAAATAGCAAATCCACCTCTACATGCATGTATTTGGAATCAATTTCATTTCGACCCGTAAAAGCCAAATATTCACATATCCTTAACGTTATGAGTCGGTTTTCGGGACAGATGTCAATTGGCGATGAAAAATCGCCCAAGCCTTACGGGGAATTGTTTTAACCAAGGGCAATTCCAGTTCGCGTTTCGGAAATGCGAGATTTCTGATACTAATTGCTCAGAAAACTATAGTGTACACCATATGATCTATATTTCAAGGGATAACCTCGTATTTTCCCCCTAATATTGACGTGTCAACTTTTCCATAAAAATGTTCAGCCTTGTCTTGTATTTTCGAAATGAGCCATTTTAGTGTCGAAAATGTACGGTATGGTTATAACGAAAGATCCCTGTATATTTTCTACGTAGTTTACTTAACGGTTTATTCCTTACGTAAACCAAGGATTATAATTGTTTTCATCACATATAGGTTATAGTTATAGTTGTAATTGCATAATCATAGTTATTAAACATGTAACTTACACACATTTCTCAAACTGAACTTACATTTATTGAATTACAAGTTAATCCAGCGCGATTTGCAGTAATGCTCCATTTTCGGCAATTGACCGATTTTTCAGTGATGTTAACCAATTGACGTACAATCTTTTGGCAACAAATTTTGATCGACAACAAATCTCTATATTTGACAAATTTCTGATGAATCTGGTAACCTCGTCATAACTTAACCGAACGTTTAAGTTAAAAAACTTTAAAAAAGTTAACTTAAAAAGTTAACTAAAGTTTAACTTAAAAAACGGAAGGGAAAAGGAAGAAAATTATAAAAGATAGAAGGTTTTTTTTTTCCTTTTTCACCCTCACCCTACGTGTTCTTTTTCCGCTCTTACATGTATATAGTAGAAAGAGACATTATATGTCTGGAAAAAAAAAATCATCTACAGGGTGTGGAAATAAAGGAAAGAAAGGAAAAAAGCAACTTCAGGTGATAGGGTAACTATAAAGGTATGAATCATGTAGACGTAGAGTATAATGATAGATTCTTCACTTTCCGTGGGCCGAATGATACCCTGCTGACTGCGAATAAAGCAAAAAATCGCCACTTAATTCACAAGCGCGAATAGGAACGCCTGGTAACCATCAAAAGCACTTTAAATGAAGCCAACATGAAGAAGCACATCAATGGTTGACCCGAAAACCGATCAGTGCTTCTTAAACTTCATTAAATTATGTCTCATGCACTTCAATCTCCATAACTTATATGTGCTGATCACTCGATTTTGAATATTTTGAATCAAGTAAAAACATATTCTACCGCTTTCTCTCTCTAGAGCTCGTTGAAACGGTACGCTGACTTATCCGCCATCTTTGAGCAAAATGTGACGTCAGTATTGTTGTTATAGCCAATCGTTGTACCCTGTACTGTTTTTATCTAGTAACCATTAGTCGGGTTCGGAATGGGCCATTACTACAACGATATTATCCGTGTCGATGTTGCGGGGTGGCATCGCTTTTGTCAACGTATTATCTAGTGTGCACCCAGGTTTAGATACGGCATTCATGTTGCAAGGGATGTCTAGTAATTAAAATAAAAAAAAATGAATTTTTTTTTATACGGACATCCTGTCCTCACAAACCCAATGGAAAAGTCGTCAGAATATTGTAATTTTATACTATCACACGATTATGATTTTTTTTTTTTCCTTTTCAGGTTTGCAGACCGAACCAGTGACGAAATGTTCATGAGGGATATTAACGACTCCAATCACCGGGAAGGATTTAAAATCTTGTGTATAACCCTCTACTGGATATACAAAATCCGCGGGAGCTCCCAAAATGATGTCCAACTCCCCGTCAGCTCGGCCAAGTCCATCGAAAGGATCTGCGCTTCGTTCAGGGTCTTGTGGAGAGCGATCGGGGACCCGTACTCGTCAAAGGCCGACCTGCTGGGATTGCAGTACCGCCGCGACCAGCCTAACATCCACGTCGTCGTCACCATGCCCGAACCTGGAGATCTCGTCAAGATCTACGAAATGTATTTCCCTGGCATGTCCGGAACTCCTCGACCTCGAAGTCTCCAGCACCTGACGCGTTGCGCAATCAGGAAACGACGGAAGCGTTTCCCTCCGACCGATCTTGTGCCCGCGTCGCTTGTCAGATACTTGAATTTGGAAAACTGAAGGTTCTTTTTTTAGGGGTTGTGGGTGCGGATGAGGGAACAAGATTCCGAATTTTTTCCCTTGCATTTTTTCATTTCTTTTTCCCCAGTACAGGAATCAAGGCGATTTACCACGATTTATGTAGTTCGTGAGAATTGGAAAAGAGCCAACAAAATGATGTATTTCGACTTGAAGATAAGCCAATTTATTCGCTGTGGATGAAAATCGAACTACACATTAAATCTCAGTACTACCGATACATTCGTTGCGAAATGTCAGTTGATACCTTAAAACAGTTTTGGTAAATTCTTATAGCGCAGATTGTACTCATTATGCGAAGTACACACGAGTGGGAATTTAATAACCATGCAAACAAATGTTAGAAAAGACACCGTTCCGCATTGTTGGGAAATAACTTGTACAGTGTAGGGGTGCTCAACCTTGCTGTAGTCACGAGCACTGCCCATGCTTTTCATCAAACAGAGAGCACCTCTTACTCCAAATGTGCTTAGCCTTTAGAAGAGTGCGTACCACTTCATTGGTTTGAAAACGAGTCGCGGGCCACTTAAGCGATCTATAAATCTGCTGCGGGCCACTGAAGTGGTCTATAAACATGCTGAGGGCCACTGAAGTGATCTGCAGATGTGCTGCGAGCATTTAAGTGATCTGTGAATGCGCCACGCGCCACTTAAGTCACCTGTTATTTCGCCGCGGCTAATTTAAATAACTTGGAAATGTACCACGCTGGTCTTTTAAGGGATGTAGAACTGCATCGCGGATCACTTCATTGATCTGATTGGAATTTTTACGGTGCATTTGATTGATTAGTTGATCAAGTGCTCGCGAGCACGAAATCTGGTATGAACATTGATCACTCTTGGGGCTTCAGGGAGCACCACGTGCTCTCCTGTACGACAAGCTACTGTGCAGACCACAGAGTAATAATACTATAGAGTGCGCGCGAGGGGTTACAATGTGAAGCAAAGATCCGGAGTCACGTGACTCCGGTCGAAAGGCTGGTCAGGGAATCTCGCTGGCAATGCTTTCCTTATGGCTACTCGTATGGCGATCTACACGCGCTGCCTTATTTTTGATTAGAATGGCCAACACTTGCGCAGCTTTCGGATGTTCTGAGCGGTTTAGGAAAGGGGGACCAGTATCCTTTCACAAGGGAATACTTTTTTGCTTATTCCTCTTCTTATAAATTAAAAATTGGAATATTAAATTGACGATGCAATGGATTTCTGACGTAATCTCAGTTTTTAACGACTCCATTTTGGATTTAATTCAATTAAAGTTCCAAGTTTTGGCAAAATTCAAATGTCATGAATCATTATTAAATGTTTTAATAGAATTTTTGGCAATAAATGATTGAAATTGTGAGTTTTATGAAGTTTTAACTGAAATATACGTCTCCGCAAGATTTGGCGAGATTTGGCGAGCTAGTGAGTTCATTCGAGTTTTGCTCAACTTGGAAGAAAATATGCTTTTCAGAAGGAGAAATTTATGAAAAATATTCTATTTAAATGGAATGTGAAGAAAACGCCCCCCCCCCTCCCCGCCTCTAGACAATTGCAGTTTTGCATAAAAATGCATAACAACCTCTAAAAATAATAGTATTTTTACCCCTCTTCACACCTGAGATAAAACTATTACAGAAAAGAAATTTTTTTATTCATTAATTTATGTTTGTTGCATGTGAAATTACCTCTTCAAACAAGAAAATTAATTATTCAATTGATTTTTTGAGTCAATATCTGTACTAAGACCTGAAGTCATATATTGTGTACCTCAGATGTTATCTTGAAAAAGAATCATTCTAAAAACGATTTAATACCTTAAATTAAGATTAACATATGCATACTTTTGGAGCGAAGAGATTACATGTGTCATATATATATATATATATATGTGACATGTGTAAATATTATATTATATATATGAAATATTATATCCTAAAATATTATATATATATACACACTTTAAATTATTACATATATACTCTACATGGAATTTTAATTCTTATAATTTAGAGAAATTGATGATGAGATTCTGTAATTTTCTTGAGTAAAATCTATTTTAATCCTGAAATATTATGTAAGTGTTTACAGTTTTGTGTGATGAGGTTATAAAAGGTTTTTCAGGAATGTTAGAAATGAAACTTTTTCTTATTGTTTGAATATTATTTTATGACTGAATATGGTATGAGTGTGAATGTGTTACATTACATAACATAATATGATGCATTATAATTAATTATACATTAATTATGAGTATATAGAGTAATTGTAATGTTCTGGAAAGATATATTTTTGTTTTAATAACCCCTAGTATAAATAAATTTTCGAAATTAAAAGCGACAAAGGGAATGAAGAGAATATTTAAAAATATAAATGAATTAGGCTTTACAACATAAACAAATATTGGAAAACGGAACAACGTATATTTTATAGAATTTATTTTTTCAAATCTGATACTCCCTAAATATTTCACATAAAAATGAGTGAAATTCATTGAAAAAATGAAGGAAAGTTTTCATCAACTTGATCGAATTGAGTCAAATTTCGTTGCAGCAACATCCTAGCTTCTGCGAAAACGCGCCAAATGTAATAGCGCAGAACCTGTTCTTTCCCCGACAATACTGCTCATCTTTTCTTCACGTTCGACAAGTTTTATGAATAGCGTGCACGGTCTATTTATATCTTAAGTCTATGGTGCAGACTCATTTTGGGTGGAGGATTTACACATAACCTAATGGGATGGATTTTTGGATACTTTAGTGGATAAAAGTTGCTTCCGAGGAAAATGTTACAGGAAGCCTTCTTTAATAAAAACAAATTATTGTGAAAAGCATTGTTTCAAAGTAAAGTACAATTGTTGAAATTGTTGGTTCGGAAGGTATAAGAGAAGTATCGTTGCATATAGTGTACTTTTTAATCATCATAGACTGGTTTCTAATACATATGAGGGTGCACAGTCAGTTTAAGAAATGGACTTTTACAATTGTTAAAAAAATTGAGGTAGGCTGTGTTGTTGTTCGACCCCAATGTTTGAATGTGACTATGATAAGTTGACGGATAGATCTGAGATAAAAGATTTTAACATTATTAATCCAATGTGTGTGTTGAACGACACCTCACATGACATGATAGCACTGGGGTCCGAACCTACACCAATTTCGATAATGTGACAAGAAAGTTTTAATACTGCACTTTTGTGACATTATTGTGTATCGCTCGATGACGTCATACCGAGATCAAACACTATATCAGTGGAAGCCTTTTTTTATTTAAAATTCCATCTTTTTTTTTTCCAAAGAAATGTAGAACATTATTCTGGATTTCACTGATCATTATCATGGCATAGTCTGCAAAGCTAATAGAATTTCATATTTGTTACGTACGGCATACCGTAAGTGTGATGCGCATACGTTGTCATATGCTTTCTGTGTGTATGTTCACCCGACTCTGGAGTTCTGTTCGCAAGTATGGAGCCCTTACAAAATCAAGGACATACAGCTCCTCGAAAAGCCACAGAGGTCGTTTACTAAACGAATACCTGACATGAGCGGTCTATCTTATTGCCAGAGACTTCAATTTCTGGGTTTACACTCACTGGAATGGCGTAGAATCGCTGCAGATCTGAAGATGTGCTACAAACTAGTCCACCAAAATGTTTATCTACCATCGAGAGAGCCTTTCTTTGAGATCATAGACAGGCGAGTTAACCTACGTAGGCATCGCTTCCAAATAAGAATACCAACGGCTAGAAGAGATTGCTTTTTCCACGGATATAGATGCCGTGTGGCAAGAATATGGAACAGTCTTCCATCAGAACTTGTATGTGCCTCCTACGCAAGATTTGCTTCAACTATTGGGGATATCGACCTGGCTCCGTATGCGAAGTGCTTCCCGTACTGACTATTATTATTTTTTTTTTTTTCTTCCAGTATAAGTGCATTTCATGCCTTCTGGGGTTATTGTAAATAAATAAATAAATAAATAAATAAATAAATAAAATAAATATTTTCGAATGTGTGGAGTATATTTTGAGTCAAAGCTTAACCTTTTCGTTACGCTCAAAAATCATGGTTATTTATTAGACGCATGCACAAAATTTAAAAGGAATACCTAGTGCTGTCCGGGTTTTCTCCATAACTGAAATAGTGTAATCAATCGCAAGTAATGGAAGCATATAAAACTGGTTTTCTGTCGGTGTGTGTGTCTGTGTTTGTTCTCATTACAAATCTACAATTTTGGACCGTTTTTTGACAACTTTTGTAGACATATCAAACAGGACAAGATGTAAATTATTGATTACTTTGAAGGTTTTTCTGTTAGAAAAGTGTCAAAAATTGTTTAAAAAAAACAACAGCATTTCTGCCGCAATGATTTTTCTGCTTCAACAATTACTTTTGGAATGTTCAATTTGGTTGCCCTGGTTCTCGAACAATGTGTTTACCCTTTTGAAATGGTTTGTGATTTCTTCAACGCCCCGTGTACGTAGAAATCGGCTTCGATCGGTGTAGCCTCCAAAATGCATGGGAGCAGTTTTCGGGCAATGCACTACGTAATGCATACCACTTCCCATTGCACCGCAGGTGCATTTGTTGTTCGCGCAGAAACCTGGGCGGCGCTGATAACTTTTGATGGTAATTAAATGATAAATACGTCTCTACATTTTTGAAATGAAGTTATCTGGGAATAAGAAACCGAAGGAAGCAATCTCGACAATGGATGAAGCAGAGAAGCCATTGTTCAAATAATCGGGGTGAATGACGGGCCCTGTTTATTAGCGCTAAGCGTAATTAGAACATTCAACGATTTTGTTTTTCGTGTTGTATTTCATGAAAGACTATTTTCCAAGCAGGATTGAAGCAAAATGTTAAGGAACGGATTCAAGTTTAGGAGGATGGAGTTCCAAGAAACAGCTAAAATAAAGTACTGGACCTGATGATATTTATCCAAGGAGCGTTAGGAAACTCCCTAATGAACTGATTGCGCCAGTTGCGTAAGAATTTATAAGAGCAGGCTGTGGCCATCGTCCCACGGGAATATTTTTTCTGTCTCTGTGCACAGCACACTAATTCTTGCCATATTGCCAAAGGGCAATTTAGTATCGATTGAATAGGGTAGGGATTATTTCTTCTGATAGATAAAGTGCCTCCATCTAGAGCATCGTTTCTCAACCTATGATCCGTAGAGAGGAGGTGGTTCTTGAAGGTGTGATAGGTGCTCCGCTAGTAGACTAGACAATTAGACAATTGAAATCTAATAAATATTGTTATACAATTACGCATAACTATATTCGCTTAGGTTCCAAGATAATTGGTTGTCCGTCAAATCGTTTCAAATACCTAATTGGTCCTTACGTCCAGAAATGTTGAGAAGGGGGTGTTGGGTAGGAAACTAATTAACATTTATGGGGCAAAATGGAGTGGCACCTTCTGATATGTGAACATGTACAAGTAACATTGCTTTAGATGAGTGCTCATGCGTCTTCATGTTCAGATTTAGAAATCTATCTCTTCCACACAACTTCAACGCATTCACTCGCATATTGAGTACATAAATGATAAATAATATCGGTACATTTGGAACACTGCCTGCCATATGAAATACAGTTGAATCCCGTTATAACGAACTCCAAGAGACCGGAGAAATCTCTTCGCTGTAACGAAATTTCGTTATAAAGGAATTCCGGGTATTTGCATTGTTCCTATGTAAACTTATCTGGGGGGATTAGAAAAGTGTTCGTTAAAACGAGATTTCCGCTATAACGGTATTCGTTGAAATGGGATTCGACTGTATGAAATAATATTAAGCATGAACCTGCTTACAAAATCCGACTGAGCTGAATAGGAATTTTTATTTCAGTTTTATAAAAAAAAATAATTACAATGTTACGAGGAATCATTTTTTTTCCAGATAGTGGGCACATTCTCTTTTGTTTTACCCGCATTGACCTGTTGTTTTGATGCTCACAGAATTTCGATATATGTGCAAAATGACAAAATAAAATGCTACCTTATACAATATGTAAGGAATTTTTCTCTGCTCAACAAAAAATTGTTACACGGTAGCATTCTTAGTCATTGTCAGACTCTAAACGTCCATAATTTGCAAACTTATTCACCATGAAGAAAGTAGTGTCTTTCTTTCTTACTTTTGTCCATAATTTATAAACGGATGAAAAGAAAATTTTATAAATAAAAAATATGCCTTCTAGAAACATTGGAAATATATAACCCGTACAGTATTACTTTATATTACATATAAGAAACATCATTGAACTGGACTCACTGCTGCCACCTATCAAGTAAGCAATGCAACTTTTGTGATTCTTTGAATTAAATTGGTGACCGGTTTCGGATTAATGTGCCACCTGGAAAAATCAATATAGTATGATAATAATAAATATTCTATAAGCAACAATATTACTCAAATTGTTAAGTTTGCTTCGCAATTTTAACAGTTGCTGTTTGTTTGCGGTAAACTAACGTTAGTAAAACGCGGAAAACCCGAACTTGTAATCACAGCAAATACAGACCCAAACCAATTCGATTACGATTACAAAAAGCCAAGTAAAACTATGTTTTGAGCACTTTACTAACGTTAGGTTACCGTATACAAACAACAAGTGTTAAGATTTTGAAGCAAAATTAAAAATGTTACTAATATTATTCCCCAGTAGCACATCGATATAGAACGACGTAGAGATTTCGATACCGTTCGTCGTCGTTAACCGATGTCGTTCCATGTAAAAATTTCATACATTTGTCTGTACAGTTCGATGTCGAACTATATCTGACCCGACACCGTTCGACGTAAAAATGGCACACATTTATCGACGTAGCGAATCCGACGTTCAACTATATCTGACCAGATACCGTTCGACGTTAAAATGGCATACATTTGTCTGTACAGTTCGACGTAGGGAATCCGACGTCGAACTATATCTTATCTGACCCGACACCGTTCGACGTAAAAATGCTATACATTTGTCGACGAAGTTTGACGTTTACGTTATCACAATATAAAACATATGTGGACACAGTTCTATTTCGAGAAGTCGGCCCTTTCTTCATCCTGTGGCACACTTGAATTCAAATAAAAAAGAAAATTATTTTTTTTGTTGATTTAGTCACAAAATTGTTTTAAAAACTATTCACTATAATTGGTCACAAAAAATAAATAAAAATTTATATGACACGATGTCGCTCTCCACTTGTTAATACAAGATTTACAGAAAACTGGATGTTGTGGAGATATTTATGATTTGAGGTGTTGTTTTTGTTTTTTAAGGGAAGGAAAAAAAAAACTAAACAAACAGCAGAGAATGGCTGAGTTTTAAATAAAAATTTAAAATTCGGCCATTCTGCTGTTTATGTAATTTAACGTTAAATCCGAATAAGTTGATGGTTTACAATGTCTGCTTTTGCTAGGTTTAATTTTGGGCAGGGATAGGTTTAAATATCTCTTGTAAGGTTTATTATTTGTAATAGATTTCTGTATTCGATGGTATCAAATGAAATGAAGAAGAGATTGCTTTCACAAATATGATAACGAGAATAGAAATAGTATTTCTACTCCTTTTTTTTTGTGCAATTCTTGAAAATTCTTCCATTAAGTGATAACAGAAATGAAACATGGCCAATATTTAAAAACAAAACTATTGTTTTCTCTCAATTGCTAAGTTTCCCCCTCTTACACATACATCTAATTTGAAAAAAAATTAAATAAATTCCTCGCACTTAAGTACTCAAATACTGTATAATCAATATTTGCGGCTTCAGACTTCTTTTAAAAACTTATCTGATAACTTCCTTAAAAAAATTTTACGGCACAACTACAATTGTCACGTAGCACACTAGTTGGAAAACTCTGATGTATAAGTAAAGTTCCAGTTAAGTTCAGAATTCAGTTTATGAATACTGCTACACAAAACACTTGTGTTCTGAACGTAAAAATAGAACTTTACTGTTACAAAAGGTAAATGTGACAATAGCGAGCCAGTTCAAATATTTAATCAGTTATTTTTATATATATAATATTTGAAGTAATTATTTTTGTATAAAAATTTTATTATAATTCAAACTCATCTGTTATTGTTACTAGATCAAATTTTGACTGCTAAGAATTATATAAATAATATAATATTTACAGTACATGTACCAGTAAATGGCGACCCAGATATTGAATGAAAACAATGAAATATATGTAATAGGCTTGAAAAAACTGTAAAAAAAGAAACATCACTGACAAATATTATAATAAGTGGAATAGGTCTGCTATAATTTAAAATGAAAATTTGACTTTCTTGTGTTCTTTCACAGGTGATTTTCTTATGCAAAGAATAAACAAGGTGCTGCTCTTGCAATTTGAGCTGTGGAAATGATGCAATAATATCTGGACATACTATGTAAACACATGATTTTATACATGAACAAAACGCCTATTATTTCCTGCCAATCTCAAACCTTGAGCAATTATTTTCCTTTTATTTCTTGAAACACGCATATAGTTATATGTATTTTTGAGAGAGCATTTCTTTTTACATTTAAAAGTGACACAAACACATGAAAATAAGTTTTATTTTGAGTTCTTTTTTTATTTATTCTTATTTTCTTTTCCAATTCTTGCTTGTTCTGTTTTCAAAGCTTCATTTTTTATTTAAGCATTTCAAAAGTTGCTTCTGCAGGAATTTAGTCTCATTCTTTTTTGTCTTAATATTGGTATATGTGGATAGAAAATAATTATCTTAAAAGATATAGTATGTTTGAAGGCAAAAATTCATTTAAGATTGTTCACAGAGAAGGGTATCACTTCAGCAAGATTGGTAGGCCTGATTACAATGTCACATGGCATACAATTTGAATAATGTGAAAATGATTGACCCTACAGTAGGCCACCCTTTCAACTTCATGTCCAATTTGTTTAACGTCTTTACAGCACAATCGATTTTGTATTTAGAATATGAAATTATTGCTCTTAGTGCAAAATGATATGTGTTGCTTTGACTGATTATTCGCATTCTTTTTATTCCTGGTTTTTTTTTTCAAAACCAGCTTGGACACCAAACGGCAACTGAAAGAATATAGCTTGGTATATGGCAAAAAAAAAGCTACAAAGACTTTCAAGGAATACATGTTTTACACCATACAAATACAACGCCACAACAGGCAAATTGCCCAACGAGGTGGCTGACTTAAGAACATCATGGATCCCCGAGCCATTTTTTGGAGATCCTACCTACTACTGCCACACCACACATGCACCCCGCCCACACACCCCCCCCGCGGAACCCCCAACGAATACGTACATGCGGGGATGTGCGTGTACGTGTAGTGAAACCTGACGTGAAGTTTTTTTTTGGTTTTCCCTGTAATGCTTGTTATGTGTAGTGCTGCCATCTCCCACCAGTTCTTCTAACTATGAGTGAAGTGTTATGATTGGATGATTTATCGTTGGAGGACTGTTGCTCTCTGTGGCGAGACTTTTTAACGGGGAGATCGGCTCGCATTTGCACCTTGAAGTTGGAAACCACAGAAAGTTTTGCCTGTGGGTGGGTCCTCATTACTTTTGAAATATATTTTTTAAAACTTGAATAAGGAAGCCTATTACTGGTATACGTACCTCACACTATATACAGTATATACAATATTTACGTTTTCAGGATCCTAGAAATTAAGGTCATTTGAACGCACCTCCAATAATTTTCAATGCATTTTACATGACCTGTTCAAATAAAACTGGTTCCAGTTTTCTGGGGATAAAATGAAAAGAGCGAAGATAAAGCAAGCACAAATAGAATTATTAGACATGATTTTTGATATTGCTGCATATACAAGTTCTTAGAGATATTTTCAAATATTGATAATTTTTTTTTAATATAGTTGCAGACTTTATTGCAGATGGAATAGGGTGCATCATGCAGCAAAAAAATTTCAGCAATCTTTTATGTTTCGGACAAAACGTACAAAACATTGAAAATACATTTCTTCTAATTTATTGAATATTGAGAATATTTTGATAGTAGCCTACATTAGAGAAATATATTTTATGAGTATAATTGCGGGTGCAACTTTTCACTGGCTCAAGCCCACCCACCCAACAATATTTCACGATATCTTGTTAATTTTAAATGGGTATATATTGAAATGTTGAGTTGGCGTCAAACCAATATCTTTGATAAATTTATGCCTATGGTGTGAAAAATGCGCATTCTCTAACATCAAAATAATCTCATAGACCAATCACATGTGTTTGTGAATACCACAAAAAATAATAGCTGCTGATACATTTGCACTGGATGTTGGAAATGTTTTGCATCAGCGGGTGTTCATCTTGAGCTTCATGTTAAAAAAATCTGATTTCTGGATTGATTTGGATTTTCTAAACAGTGACCGAAATTCACTGGATGATTCTTAGCCGAACGAATTCAGTTTTATAGAATGAAAATAATACAAAATGTAGTACAAAAATTACAAACTATGTGTGTGTGCACATACAAGAATATACTCAGATCATGGTTTAAATCTTGATCTCCTTGATCTCGTGTAGAGCTCAAGATTTAAAGCAATGTTTTGTTCATTTGATAAATTAATTTTTAGTTTGTAGGAATTGTCTATACTAAATAATCAAAAAGAATTGATATAATCAATCTATAATCAAAAAGGATTTGAAACTCAGGCTACCTCAAGAACACTTTTTTTTTCATTTTCCATATTTCTTTTTCAATTACTTTGTCGCAACAATGATTTTTCGGGTATTTTTCTTTGGATCTCGGCAACGGGAAATCATAAAAAAAATCCCGTTCGAACTAGGTTCGGAAAGCTCGAACCGAGTTTTCCCGGCGGAAAGGTACCCCCCACCCGGAAATCTAGTTCCAGCTCTTCGATGCATCAATAAAAACCTGACCAGTGGATTTCTTCACAATTCATCACAACCGGCAAGGAAACGTATGTGCCCTTGCTTTGTTGTACAGCCAGTTTAGACGGCCAGTAACACTGTACTGCGATGCCTGTCTAAGACTCATGCTATCAACTGCACGATCTTTCCTTCGTATAGTTAATAGGAAATCTCGGGATCTATGGAGAAGTGTCTGTTTTCGCTCCACGGTTTTCACCAGGAGCCAAATAGCTTTTGCCGCTGGTCCTTCAACATCGCCTTTAGCAAGGGGAAAAATAGCAACCCATGCCGCGGAAAATCAATACAGTAACACAACCAATCTATTTTCATCTAAATAGACCTCGCCACAGTTGTATAGCTTGCCTTGCTACCAACTGATACCTGAGGACTGCCCAAGATTCTCCAGTAAAGGGTATTGAAGTGGTAAATATTTTTCATGCATCTGATTTATTTCGTCCATGCAGTCGTATTTATATGCAGTGAAAGCTTCTACTCAACAATGTTTTATATTGTTGATGTTGTCTCAAACAAAAGAAAAACTTCATTCTATAATGACTGGTTTTGACTATTATAATACAATGAAATTTTTATCAATCAAAAAAGTGTTCCATTGTTGTATCATTTAAGATGGTGGAATGAAAGTTTGAGAGTAACCGCAAAATCATACCTCGAACGTAAAAACTCGCGAATGTAAATATATGAAAATTTTAGAGCGATATAATTACATGCGGAACAAAACATTTTTCTGGTGAAAATAATGTTGATGAGCTGCACTGGTCTAGAAAAAAAATTGTTGAAATGACATTGAAGGTGAAAGCTTTTGGGAAAAAGTATAATGACACGCGTTCTCTGATGTCGAACAAAGAAATTTGTATCTTTGTCATGTAGGAGTAACAGTCTAAACCAGGGGTGGCCAATAGCTGGCCCTCGAGCTGATTTTGTGTGGCCTGCGAGACAAGATGAAAAACTATTATATTCTTTATATTAGTTTTGATTGAAGAAATTGTGAGTAATGTGTAAAAAAAATTCTGATTTCACAAAAACAATTTGTGTTTTTAACACACAAAACGTCCTTAAACACACAGGTGACAGGATCCATTTCAAAAACCTACGGTGGGAGTTATGGCAGTAGCAGATTTTCTTACGCAATTATCGGTGGACAGTGATGGTAAGCTCAAGGAGCAAAATTTTCCTTTTCAGTTTATCATAAATATTCAAAACTAATGCTTGTCGTCTATTAGTAAAAATACTCAGTCAAGTATTTATCTAGCAGGGGAAAAAAAGCAAACTAGAAAAGCATTGCATGAAATTCAAAATACCAAATTATTTTTTAATTCGATTAAACTTTAGACGCGTTTACCATTTTAATCACATTTGCACCCGTGGTAGTTGAACATCAGTTTCCAACAGATTAGAGCACATGTGATTCCTTTTTTTCTGATTCTAATCAAGTATAACAATCGCTTATCGCATGATTATAGATGATTATGATTAGTGTAATCCAAGGCACAACTTCTTACAAGTTTATAACTGATTATAAGGAAAGGTTATCAATTACATTTCTAATTGTGTCAATTTATTTAGAATTAAAACTTTTATTTAAAATAATAAAATATCATAAAAGATAAAATTCCAATTTAATGGTATTCAAAGAAAGAGAAAAATACTTACCGTTGCACACGATTTATTAATGGAATACTGAGAGACGACAGCAGAGTAGTATCATTATATAGGCAATTATATATATATATATATATATATACACTGCTAGCCACCGTAAATGCAACACCCTGAAGGAAGCATGCAAATAATATGAAATTTACAATATGCATTAGCGGAGGTGAGATATGCAAATGATTAGAATTTCAGCGCAGACGCACATCACGCGCGCCTGTGGTGCCACTTCAAAGCGCTATTTAAGGCTAGGAGATTTCGACGATTTCAAGTACGGCAATTGTGTTTTCCTCGTGGTTTTTCCAAAAAAACGATCATCTTTTGATCAAGTATCCGAGTTCGACAGAGGAAGGATAGTGGCCTACCGAGATTGTGGATTATCTTTCAGGGAAATCGGTAGTCGTGTTGGACGAAACCAAACAACTGTAATGCGGATATGTGATCGTTGGATGCAGGAGGGTACGACCATAGACTTAAGATATAAAGTAGTATTATTACTCTGTGGGTACGACGGACCGACGTGCTCGATCGCATCCACCTCAGTGCACCACTTCACGTGATGACAGGCGTATGGCAGTGACGGATCGCTCAGCCACATCACGAACCATAGCACAGCACATTCAGTCTGTACCGCATCATCCAGTGTCTGCGCGTACCATTCGACGCCGTTTACAGCAGAGTGGTCTGTCCACAAGACGTCCATTGCTTCGTCTACCCTTGACGCAGAACCACAGACGTCTCCGCCGCCAACGGTGCGATGAAAGAAGGATGTGGACGGCACAATGGAATGAAATTGTCTTTACTGACGAGTCACGCTTCTGTCTGCAACACCACGATGGTCGGATTCGAGTCTGGAGACACCGTGGAGAGAGGATGCTGAACAGCTGCGTTATGCACCGCCACACTGGTCCTGCACCGGGTATTTGGTATGGGGAGGTATTGGATATCACTCTCGCACTCCTCTAGTACGCATTGCCGGTACTTTAAAAAGCCAGCGCTACATCTCCGAGGTGTTGGAGCCAGTTGTCCTTCCTTACCTTCAGGGATTGCCCACAGCCATATTTCAACAGGATAATGCGCGCCACACGTGACACGCATTGTCCAAAGGTTCTTCGTCAATCGCCAGATTGAATTGCTTCCCTGGCCAGCTCGCTCTCCGGATCTTTCGCCGATAGAAAACATGTGGTCCATGGTTGCTCAACGATTGACCCAGATTACATCCACAGCTGCCACACCAGATCAACTTTGGCAACGCGTGGAAGCTGCTTGGTCTGCTGTACCCCAAGAACACATCCAAAGTCTCTTTGAATCAATGCCGAGGCGTGTGGCAGCGGTGATCTCCAACAATGGCGGCTACTCTGGCTACTGATTTTGGCAGGAACCACACTTCACAGAAGTCTATAAATTTAATCATTTGATGCTTGGTCAACATGTTATCTACAAAATAAATATTGTTGCGATATCTCTTGTCTTTCTTGGTGTTGCAATTTGGGTGGCCAGCAGTGTATATAAATTATATATATACATGTTTTCATTGTATCGAAATTTCACTGTATCATGTTTATCTCCTAGAAAAACTTCGAATAGATACATGTGGTATAAAAATTTCAAATTATACATTTGCTTATTAATATTTCATGTACATACTTTGAACAATTTGAATCATAGCCCCTTGCATGTAGAGTGGGAAGGGGAGCTGACAAAGTATGTAATCACTTTCACTTACATTAAAAATATACTCACAGAATCTCATAAAAAATCCTGCCCCTAGAGAGTATGTGTCCAGCTTAGTATATCAGAGGCTATGATCTATATATAATTAATGGGATAATATTTTCACCATCACCAAGTAGGCGTACCCCCTCTTTACATCCTAAAAATGGCCCCTAGACAGGGATCTTTGGTAAGGTACGCCCAGTGGCGTATTCACAAAGAGGCTAAGCAGGCTACAACTCAGGGCGAAAATTTCAAAGGGGCTGAAAATTTAAGGAATGACTGGTCAAGTAGTCGACTGGGAGAAGGATGGCTAAACCATAAATCCACTTCTACCAAGTGATCATCGAACTAAGTGACTCCGCAGCAAAAAGAGCGTGCAAGACCATGAGTGACAGTAATAGTGTGCAAGCATAGGAGTAACATAAAAAGGGATTTAGAGGGTGTGTGAGTATGGGAGTGACCTGGAGAGAGCAAGAAATCAGATGAGTGTGTGTGACAAAATGACCAGGGTTGTAGTGATTTAAATCAACTGATTTAAAAAAAAAATCACTGATTTAAATCAATTTCAGTTTAACTCATAGCATGTAAAATTTCAAATTATATAGCATACAGATTTCAAATAATAAATGTCCATGTTCATATTTGATCTATTATGTACATACTTTAAACTATTTTAGGCATGTTCCCTTGCATTCGGGGAAAGGGGGGGGGCACAATGATTGAATTCTCTGTCATGACAAAATTCAATAATTGTTCAATTTTTACATAAAAATATAATTTATATAAAATATACAGTCATATACAAAAATTTACTGCAGAGAATCACATAAACACCTCTGCCCATGGGTGAGGCTTAGGATGCAAAAAGGTGCATAATCGGGTCTGTAAATAGGCTGGGGCAAATGGGGCCTAACAAAAAATATGTATACTTATTTTGCAACCTTTTAACGGAGGCCCCCGAGAATGCTCGCTACGAACTCGCCCATGATCATTTAGTTTATAGGCTAATAAATATTTTTACATCATCACCAAGTAGGCAAGCCCCCCCCCCCCCATCCTGAAACTGAGTCCCTCGGCCGGAATTTTTGGTAGGGATCCAGCTGAAGCTGTGCAACAGAGGTGCCGACACGACATGAAAAAAATATTGAGGGGCTGAAAATCTCTATTCGTCCCGTACGTAGGAGGAATGGTGTGTGGTATTGTGTATATATACACATGAATATATGGGTTGGGGTGCTCAGCACAAAATTTACAGGGAGAGCTCAAAATGGCTCACAAGGGAGGGGCTGACAAATGCTATCATTTTTCATGTTTTTCATGCTAGGGCCGTCAATTACATGGGGGGGGGGGGCCGCTGCAACACCCTGACTTTTGAAAATACACTAAAAATGGTATAAATATATATATATACCATTACTCACTAAGTGAGCGAAGCGATCAACGCCGTTATGGAGGACGTTAACGCCATCGTTACGGCCGTCGACGGTGTGAGGCAAGACATCGTCGCGGTCATCGACGACGTGAACAAGCATGAACCCTCTTCGGACATTCGGAGTGACAGGTTGCGCACAATGAAAGAACAACACACCATCCTACTTAGAAGTTGTCACGACGAAATCCTTCCGGTAAAAATGATGGCCGTTCGGGAAGCAGGAACCCCCGACGCGGGCGTGGACAATGGCGGGATCGGAGCAGTTCTCTTGAAAAGGCCAGAGGGCCGTAAGAGAAGCATCCAGCATCGTAAGGACGCGCGGGGAGCATGAAGGGAGCATCGCGGAGAGAGGCCGGCTCTTCGTCGAGGAGACCATGCCCTCAGAACTGCCGTCGTTGTCTCAAGGAAAAAGGGAAATACGGAACTACAGACCCTACAGTGAGACAGCTAACATCCCAGGGCTTGAGTGACGATTCTTGGAGCGACGAGAACACCCAAAAGACGCAATTGGAAGTACCCAACATAAGAGTGATCGTATACTAGAAGGAATCCACTGTGAAAAGACCAGCGTGGCAAGTCGTTTCTTCCAGTCCGACCACGAAGAGATATTGGGCCCTTTGGGACTCTTTGGAGATGAGGAACGGCATGCTGTACCGCTTTTGGGAGTCAGAGGCTGGGGAGACTTTCAGATGGCAACTCAGCAACTCATAATACCCGAAGGTCCTGTGGAAGAAGTTTTGAAAGGGTCGCACGGAAGCGCGACTGATGGACATTTCGGCATCAATAGAATGCTACGGAGGATTAATGTGCGATTCTAATGGGACAAGTTCGGGACCGATGTGGAGAAATGGTGTGAGTACTGTGACACCTGTGCCGCCAGAAAAGGACCTCCGAAGCGGACTCACGTCCGACTTCAACGCTATAACGTTGGTGCACCGTTCGAGAGAATCACCCTGGACATCCTAGGACCGTTACCTGGAACCCACGATGGTAACAAGCACGCACTTGGGGTGATGGACTGTTTTAGCAAGTCAAGGAAGCATTTCTTGTTTCTGATTAGGAGGTCGAGACGCTGACACAAGTGTTGGTGCAGAACTGGGTGTCTCGATACGGAGTCCCCCATGCTGCTCTATGCCAATCAGGGAAGAAACTTTACGTCAGTATTATTTTCTCGGGATGGGCAAATTTCTGCGAATGGAAAGAACGCGATGTACTCTGCTTCATCCGGAATCCGATGGGATGGTAGAGAGATTGAACAGAACCATTCTGAATCACCTCTCGCTGTCGGTCGAAGTACCAACATGATTGGGACTCAAAGTTACTGCTACTCTTGATCTCCTGTACGAGTGCCGTCATTGAGAGCACTGGATTCTCAGCAACGCAGATGTTCATTGGACGGGGTCTTTGGCTGTCGAGTGACCTGCTGTTTGGGCGACCGCCAGATGCTCCTCTTCGTATGGAAGAATACGTCGAGGAATTCCAGGAACACCTTGAGGTTGTGCATCGAATTACCAGAGACAGGATCGACATCATCTCCAAGAAGATGAGAGTTTGCTACGGTGCAAAGGTCACGACTTCAAGAAGAGAGACCTTGTCTGGCTTTGGAATCTGAAACGCCGGAAAAGAGTACGCCCGAAACGCCAGAAGGAAAAGGCGTCCGGAAAGACGGTCAGAATCTTCAGACTGCATTGAATGGAAGTTACAGTGTCATCAAAGGTGGTGTCTGAAACTCCAGACTTGGCACAGTACGGGGACCATTGGCCTCCACATCTTACCCTGCAGTATGACTCTTAGGCTGAAATCTTTGGTGGGGGCCCCATGTCAGACTGTTCACGGGCTCTTCTATTATGAATTCATAGTGTTAAAGAAACGAAAACTGCTGAGAATCATCTCGGGCCCCGGGATGGATCTCTGTCAGCCCCCATCCCCTTGTGGGGAGGTGCGAGGATCTCGGTTGAATAAGGGCTTCCACGATAATACATGGCACAATGGTTTATGACAATGAATATGTATAGTATAAAAGAGATAGTGACCAAGTCCTCTTTTTCATTTTGCCCTGGGCAATGATGCTGTTGAGACGCAGTAGGGCAGGGTCGTAATTCGAGTGGAGCTGGGGAAATTGCCCCTTTCGGCAAGTTTTGTGGATTTTGAGTCCCAACGCGAAAATGCTATGAACTATCTTTGAGACCTGCCTAAAAACTCTTTCTACTTGAAGTGCATAACAGAATGTTCTTTTCCGCCATTTCAAAAGCCGATCGTGATGACCCCAGAGTGTAAAACTGATTAAACGTACCCGAATCATACTCTTCGATCGTTCCCGAGTATTCGGAATCCACATTGAATATTATCAATCCGTACTGATTTATATCTGTCTACGATTGTTTAAAAACAGGGTGTTGTATATAAAAGGCTACATAATTCATAGTTATGGTTGTATTTTCTTTTTTTCGGCACTATAAAATGCTCACTGTGATCCCGACCGAAAAATTTCCAAACGGGATCATAAAAATTGCCCCATGATAGAGGAAAAATCTGCTTTATTTTGTATCAAGCGCTTATAAGAATTATTGAACATATTAAGATTTGTAAGCATCAAGTCGGCTAGTACAGTTCAGGATTTGATACTTTCTTTATTTCAAACCGAACACAGCCCAGACTCTATCGGCTTTTAGCCAATTTTAGCCATTGCCCCTGGGAAGAAGCGGGGTCGTGTTGGTGTCACATTATTATATTATAACACAACCAATTGCACATACATAGATCTCATACTAACAAATCGATACCAAAATCATACGCACCAAAATCAAAAAGGATTTGATACTCAAAGGCTACCTCAAGAACCTTTTTTTTTTTTGCCTTTTCCATATTTCTTTTTCAATTACTTTGTCGCAACAATGATTTTCCAAATATTTTTCTTTGGATCTCGGGAACGGGAAATCATAAAAAAAAAAATCCCGTTCGAACTACGTTCGAAAAGCACGAACCGAGTTTTCCCGGCGGAAAGGGACTCCCACCCGGAAATCTAGTTCCAGCTCTTCGATGCATCAATAAAAACCTGACCAGTGGATTTCTTCACAATTCATCACAACCGGCAAGGAAACGTATGTACCCTTGCTTTGTTGTATAGCCGGTTTAGATGGCCAGTAACACTGTACTGCGATGCCTCTCTAAGACTCATGCTATCAACTGCACGATCTTTCCTTCGTATAGTTAATAGGAAATCTCGGGATCTATGGAGAAGTGTCTGTTTTGGCTCCTTCGGTATTCACCAGGAGCCAAAATAGCTTTTGCCGCTGGTCCTTCCACATCGCCTTTAGCAAGGGGAAAAATAGCAACCCATGCAACGAAAACTCAATACAGTAACACAACCAATCTATTTTCATCTAAATAGACCTCGCCACAGTTGTATAGCTTGCCTTGCTACCAACTGATACCTGGGGACTGTCAGAGATTCTTCAGTAATGCGTGGTATGGAAGTGGTAAATATTTTCCATGCATCTGATTTATTTCGTCCATGCAGTCGTATTTATAGGCAGTGAAAGCTTCTATTCAACAATGATTTATATTGTTGATGTTGCCTCAAAGGAAAAACTACATTCTATTTAATAATGATTCGTTTTGACAATTATAATACAATGAAATATTTATCAATCGAAACAGTGATCCATTGTTGTGGCATTTAAGATGTTGGAAAAAAGTGTGAGGATAACCGGAAAATTATGCCTCGCACGTAAAAACTCGTGAATGGAAATATATGAAAATTTTAGAGCGATATAATTACATGCGGAACCAAACATTTTTCTGGTGAAAATAATGTTGATGCACTGGTCTAGAAAAGAATTGTTGAAATTACAGTGAAGGGGAAAGCTTTAGGAAAAAAGTATAATGACACGCGTTCTCTGATGTGGAACAAAGAAATTTTCATTTTTGTCATGTAGGTGTAACAGTCTAAACCAGGGGTGGCCAATAGCTGGCCCTCGAGGTGATTTTGTGTGGCCTGCGAGACAAGATGAAAAACTATTATATTCTTTATATCAGTTTTGATTGACGAAATTGTGATTAATATGTAAAGAAAATTCTGATTTCACAAAAACAATTTGTGTTTTTAACACACAAAACGTCCTTAAACACACAGGTGACAGGATCCATTTCAAAAACCTACGGTGGGAGTTATGGCAGTAGCAGATTTTCTTACGCAGTCATCGGTGGACAGTGATGGTAAGCTCAAGGAGCAAAATTTCCCCCGAAAAATTTTCCTTTTCAGTTTATCATAAAAATTCAAAACTAATGCTTGTCGTCTATTAGTAAAAATATTCAGTCAAGTATTTGTCTAGCAGGGAAAAAAAAGCAAACTGGAAAAGCATTGCATGGAATTCAAAATACTAAATTATTTTTTAGTTCGATTAAACTTTAGGCGCGTTTTATGAAATCACATTCTCCATTCTGGTTAGAGCATTAACATTCATAATTTGCTGAAAGAAAAGATGAAACGTTTTCTTAACAGTAATTCATTAATAATAATTTATAATTAGTATTCAGTTGAATGAAGAGATTAGTTAATTATATTAAGAATACAACAACGAATAAGGCAAATACACGAAAATAAAAAGTGGTGGTAAGAATGACCACGACGTTTGAAGTGAGCAGACGTACTTCTTCCGCGGAACAACCGAGCGTTAAGATTTGGTATTCAACCCAAGTGGGAAACTCGGTCAGCGTGACTAGTGATTAAATTTTCCTCTGTAGACGGCACCCATTGGTGTTGAAATGCATTAGGACTTTATTTTCGTGTATTTGGCTTATTCGTTGGTGTCTTCTTAATATTCTTGGGCAAAGTTGATCAACTCTCCTATTAGTTAATTAGTTCAATGCCGTTGAAATGTGTATGCCCTTGTGTGCATGCGGCTTATATGTTTTGTCCCTGGTGCGGCCCTCGACATTGCGTCAGACCATTACGTCGGCCCTCGAACAAAGACAAGCTGGCCACCCCTGGTCTAGACTAGACTATTTTGATTAGTCATGCAACGTGATGCAGATGCCAAAGACAACGTATTTATTGGGCATTCATAGGGTGAAAAGCTTGCTCTGGGAGAAAACGCGATGTCTGGTAATGAAATGGCGAGAAGAATTATAATAGATTGAAGACTGTAGGTTAGTTTCATAAATGACCCGAGAATTATGGACTGAAAGCTTGCTCAAGACAGAGTCTTTCTATTACCATTAGTCAGAAAAAGAGTATTATTCACATATTTTACGTGAAAAAAATTCTCTGTTCGATTCAAAAGTAATAGAACTTGCCTTGCACACGTCGAACTGTGCCTAATGTGATAAAAAAGAAATGATGTGTTTGGTATGCAAATCCTCCTTCCAAAGTACAACCTCCCCTTACGAAACAGCTTAGAGAAAACGATGTGAATTGCCCAAACAGAATATATCTTTTTATGCCAGCAAGGATGAGGATGTTTTCTTCGATGAGCAGCATTGTTTAGATGGACTGTATGGTTTTAAATATTACTGATTTATATGAAATGACAGAGCTATATTTTGGAAATATAACCATATCAAGACAGTTTCGCCAGAATTTCTTTTTTCTGAGACACCTTTCATAATCCTTAGGGCGGTATTCAGCGGCAGAGTTTAAACTACGATCGTGGGTTACGAAGATTTTCCGCGCCAAAACCACGGCTTAGTGTGTGAACATAATGCGTGCGTGTTTCCGATTCCGAAAATGGGAGTGGTTTACTCGCACCGGGAGACACATTCTATATCAGAAAGCCTCCGCGCGAAGCTCGTTCGTCCGTTTCACCTATAGTTATTGAATATACTGCAAAAATGGTGAAGATTTAGCTCGTTTGATCGTTTTTGTCGCGCGACGGTCATTTTCTGCACACGAGGGCTAATTAGACCGAGACCTACAATTTATTGCCGATTCCGAACGGCAGACTTGTTTTTTATACTCGTCCAGGGGTTGATGCGCTAACCCCTCGATGGGGGACTACTTTGGCGGTAGCAATTTTTTCTGTGGTCATGTCACCGTTTCTGTTGTACCCCTGTGTCAGGAAAGTTTTCTGACAAGGACGAACCGGGTATCGAACTCGCGACACCTCTGCACATCCTTTGGCACTTTAAGCGAGTATCTTATCGACCTGGGCTACCGTGCCCCTAAAGATTTAGCGTACGTCAGCCTGCTTTATTCAATGGCTACAGATGGAATGATGAAATGGTCAAAGCTACGCGCAGGGGCTTTCTGCTATAGAAGATGTTGCGGGAGGGTGCACGTAGCCGGTTTTCGGCTGTTGTACTTTATACTCATATATATTTTCTTACTCGTCAAACCGGTGGGTGCGAAAAAAGCGGGGGAAAAGTAAACACAAGAACAGTATAATGCCGTGGAAGTCGAACGATTTAAATTAAGGATGAAATCGATTATGAACTTCATCTGATTTTTTTATTATTGATTTCAATATGCGAGTTAGGATTTTATATTCGAATTAAGATTTAATATGGAATATAGGATTATATGCTTGATTTCCGATTGTATACGTAGATTGTGATCTAGCAAATGATTAGATTATGATTTTATAGTTGTTATGATTGAAATGTAGATTTTGTTTTGCATGCTTTTATATGAATAAATTGCCAGAGGTATCCAGTCCTTGAAAACAATGAGCCGATATCGCATATGGCGATGTGTTGCTTGGGTATCTTTCGGTTTAACGGAGGAAAAATGCTGACGTAAAGTGAATAAAGTGCCAATAAAATGTCTGGAAGAAAGGGTTACCATAAAGCAGAGTTAGGCAACATCTTTGTGCTCAAAGGGCCTACATAACCATCGGCTGCAGCGTGGCGGTGTATAAGCCGCACCTGTTAAATCAGAGAAACTCGGAAAACTCGCACATTTGAACACGCCGTAAGCAACAGGGCAAAACACAGTCAATATAGTCGATAAATATTTTACATTGACTTCTTTCATTCTTCATAAATATATTTATTGTTTATCTGGTTGCGTTCTCAGTCAGATGTAATGTACCAAAAATTAGTTTCTTTTGCCAAATTATTCCATAAAATATATTTATCGTTTGAATGTCACAAATGAAAAATTTGTTCAAATAATTTCGTCAATTGTTATTTTCACACATGAATAGGCAAATTTGTCAAACGAGATGGCAGTAAATATATGAAAAACTGCCCATGTACCAAAATTTATGAGCAATTTGTGTGTTTGAAAAGCAGTATGTATGTCACTTATAATAATGAATGTAAGTAGTTTCTCGTTGTTGGAACGGGAATAGCTCAAATAATGATCACGAATTTGATTAAACATATTGTGAATTATTTATCTTAATTGAATAATTTATATTTACCTTGCCGAGGCCGCATACGGCCCGCGGGACAGTGGTTGGCCACCCCTGCCATAAAAAACGAAGGAGGGAGAGATAGAGAGCTCAAATTTATATTATTTCTCTCATCTACTCTAGATCCAGTAAACTCGCCTCGGAAACCGATTCAGTCAAATAAATAATAATGAAAAGGTAATACAATTAATTTTTCATTCATTAGTTAATATTATTTATAGTTAATGATCAATCTGTCGGATGGATTTGGAGGATTGAAAATCCCTTCTGAGATCACAAAATGGATATATGTCAAATGTAGGGTTGGTGTGGTATTTATATTTGATGGGTTTTTACCACCCATGGAAACACCAAATATAGTATAATTATTATACAAGTATTTATAATTATATTATACTATTTTGATTAAGTTCTCCTGAGCCAACAGAACTTGCGTGATAAACATCGTCATCTCTTTTCTCCTTATTACTAACTGATGGAGAACGATTATTTCCATATTTTCAAATACCAATGCATCAAATTTGTACCAAGTTTCAAAAGAAAATTTACAAATATCAATTTACGTTAATCAATAAATCAGTATCATTTGTCATTCGCAATCTAGTTCAAATACTAGTTCTCGACACGCGAGGAATCTGTTTACCTGGCGACACGTTATGTAAATGAATGAAGCGGTTCCCCATTCGGATTGGTCTGATAGCCACCGGAATCGAAAATTTTATCTTTTTAGAATTCAATCTCTTTAGAAAAAGTAACATTTTTCTAGAAATTTTTCGTAGCACACCTACAAGCATCTCATGACACATTGGTTGAAAAATCCTGTCTTATTGGGATCAGAATCTGGGAATGCTAATCTTGTTAACCACGCAGCAAGCGGGTGGCTGTCCGTCTAAAAAGTGTTTGGTTCTTATTTGATAATGAATTCTATCTAGTGACATCATAAAACATCACATTCAGGGTGATTACTGCCATTGCCACATGTTACTAGCTTACCGTCGACCCTAGAGAGGCATATCTCCCCCCCCCCCCTTGATTAAATAAGAAACAAAATAATACAACAAAAGCGTCAGTGCGAGAGGCCACGTCTGGTCTCACCCACGTACACGTCGACGTCTGCGTCTCTCGGCTCCGTACACATCGTCAGAGGGCGCTCTTATCTTACCGAGAGAGATGGACGTCTTCCTTCCTACATCGGCCATTCTGATCTGTAGCATGCGCCCTCGCATGTGGAATACTCATGCATATAATATGCACATATATATATAAGCAAATGGACAAAAAACTTCCAAGGAGAAAAAAATAGACGTAAAAAAAATGAAAAACATTCGGCATAATACTGCTAAACGGCAATAATAAAAGACATCTTAGAAATAATAATCAGCAATCACATCCGCAAACAAACAAAAAGATGGAAAAAAAAAAAGACTGACTCATAACTAAAAATTGAAACACGTAAAAATAAAATCAGCGATAAAAAACACATCATGAGAAAAATTATCGAAAAATAGAAAACACGCTAAAAGAAGGAAATATATACGGGGTGATTATAAAAAAACTATCCCGACATATGGGCCCCTAACTATCATACCATTCGCAGAAACTAAATGAAATTTTGGCATAAGGTATTTTGAGGTATGCGCTCAAGAATGATATGGAAAACAACAGTGTCACTCTAACAGTTACGGTTACAGTGAGAAAATTTCGAAAATATCAAATGGCAACACCAAGTTTTTTGTATTGGAATGTGATCTCCATTGTGAAAAACCCTAAATAGCGTTCGAACGGCAACTGTAGCATGAAAATCACCGGCGGTAGATAGGCTAAAAGTGAGGACAACCAATAAGGACAGAGAAGCAGCATAAAATAAAGCATTTTATTGTGTTTTCCACATGACCTTGTGGAGGACTAATCAGGCTGGGATCTCAGCCGAAGAAACGGTGTGACGAATGAAACGAACA
The DNA here is from genome assembly GCF_987345545.1 of Pholcus phalangioides. NCBI lineage: Eukaryota > Metazoa > Arthropoda > Arachnida > Araneae > Pholcidae > Pholcus > Pholcus phalangioides. Next base: position 6,733,219 of record NW_028301616.1, on the reverse strand, counting down.
TTAATGCTCTGGTGCACGGCAAAGTCCTTTTTACTTGCCTAGCTCCGGGGATTTTCGTGCTACAGGTGCCATTCCAACGCTATTTAGTGTTTTTCAGTATGGAGATCGCATTCCAATACAAAAAAACTTTGTGTTGCCATTTGATATTTTCGAAATTTTCTCACTGCAACCGTAACTGTTAGAGTGACACTGTTGTTTTCCATATCAGTCTTGAGCGCATACCTCAAAATACCTTATGTCAAAATTTCATTCAGTTTCTGTGAATGGTATGATAGTTAGGGGCCCATATGTCGGGATAGTTTTTTTATAATCACCCCGTATATACTGAAGGAAATATATATAAACACTCACACAAAAAATATCGCCTAAGTTTCGAAATAACACACGTCTAGAGAAAAATGATAATACGCTTAATCATGAAATAATACGCTCATGATCATAATAATCATCTATCATTCATGGAAATACGAAATCAATAGGATCATGAATAAAAAAAACCAATCGTATTAAAATGAAAAAGAAATACAATAAAATCAAAAAGTCAAATATTCATATTATTGTGGCAACGTCGTTCAGTTTCTATTTGAGTGGAGGTCTTCTACGATACTTATACGTTTTCCTAACCTTCAACACATGTTTGAAGTTTTTGTTGGACGTCGGCAGATGCCCAAGGTGATTGATATGGTAGGTGTTCGAAGGGGTATCGTCTTTTTGATGGGGATGCAAACTACTCGGTTTGGCAGTCTTTCTATTAGGTTTTCGGGCAGCTTGATGAGAAAGAGATGAGTCCTGTGTGCGATAAGCTGGTTGCACGTATGATCAACATCCATGACGAGAAGGTGGTGAAGCATTCAACAGCGTCCGCGGCCATGGAAGCTGAGCCTGATAACAACATATATATATATTGGATGTCCGAGAAGACATAGTAACAGCCAAAATTACAAAGAAGAGGTATGCTGCAACACTTATATATGAGAGATATTTTAGAGATAATAGCAGAAGTAACACAAACACTATGGCACTTTCTTTCACATCTGTCCAATGCATCAATTCGGAAACTAAAGAGAAGAAACAGCAACAATCTTCATCATCAATGCTGTTATCAGGCTCAGCTTCCATGGCCGCGGACGCTGTTGAATGCTTCACCACCTTCTCGTCATCGATGTTGATCATACGTGCAACCAGCTTATCGCACACAGGACTCATATCTTTCTCATCATCAATATCGTCTCCAAGCGGATCAAAGAATTGTTTCTCATCGATATCACGTTCGATGAAAGGTAGTTGTCTGGGAGGATGACACATCGGTTTGTCGTCTGTGACCGTGAGGCAAAGTTCAGCATTCGTAGTTTCGGTTTTAGTAGGCACATCAGATGGAAATAATTGATCACCGTCAGTTTGGGTTTCTTTCGACACTATGGGCGTCGTTTGAAAAGAACCAATGACACGAATTTTTGAATTGCCAAATCCAGTTAGAACACCAATATCCGTTGTTAGCTTTGGTGATCCCAGGTGTGTTGCCTAGGTGTATGAAAGTTTTCAAAACTCGGGTTTGGCTTTTGATTGCTTAATTTCGGGTCACGCTTGTGGAACCGATTGTTTACGTCAAGAGTATACGTAGCATCATTAGTTGGATGATGAAATCCTGTTGAGGATCGGCTACGGTTTGATTCATTAAAGACTTTTTCTTACATCATTAATTTTGTTTTTAACTCGGCAATCGTCTGGCACCCATAGAGTAGAAATTTATTTGCCGGTAAATCAGAAATACTGTTTACACAATACTCTATAATCAACGCATCATCGATAGTACCATTGCCATGGCTAGCTAATTCTCGAATAGCTATAAAATATTCGGAAAGGGTTTCTGACGGACGCATTTTCCGTGGCTGAAGTCGTCTATGCAATTCGGCACTGTTTATCTTCATGCTAAATTCCTCAAGTAGTGCTACTCCCTTTAATGCTTTCCAAGCGGTTAGCCCTCTTTGGGATTGCACGAACATTTTCGCGGGGCCTACAAGGTTTCGTTTTACGACCATGATTTTTGTTGTTCAGTTAGGGAGGGAAAAAGCGAAAAATTCTCCTCCACGTCCCCGATGAAAGCATTCACACCATATGTGTCTTTCCCCTTCAAGTCGTTCAAAACCAGCCAATAATTTCCGTCTTGCCAGCTAGGATGGTTTTCGAAGGGGGGGTTCGGAATCGTCGTCACTGCAGCACTTTTGTTTACATGCAGGGAATCGCGTGGGGTGGGGTCGCATCTGTGTGGAGTGGGGGTTCTTCTTTCTTTTCATGAACTGAAGCCTGCGATATGCAGGTTTTGGCGTCATCATCATCATCATCACTGTCATCCTCTGAAGAATTATTATTACTACTATTATAATTGTGAAAGTCCCGCATATTCGACAAAAAATTAAAAATTTCATCGCAAATCTGTTCTTTTTGTGCAAATCTGTTCCCCAATTTTTAATTGGGTTGCTATATATTTTTTGGAAATATATGACATCCATATTTTTATGGGCATCTTTTTCTCAACGAAGTGTTCGTCAAAAATGATGTCATTCAAGAGCTTTATGATTGTAGATTTAGCAAATTTTAGAGTTTGAGCAATGGATGGAATTTCTCCGAGAGAAATCTCCATTATGAAAAAAAGAACTCACCCCGTCTGATGAAACAAAAAAAGTCTGCTAAATTATCCAGATGCACACACACGCAGTACAGCACTCGCGTTGCACAGCTTAGCGTCTCGTCTACCAAATGTCACTATACTCGTCATGTATCTAGGGGATGGTTGGGTTGAAAGGGCGGGCCCCCAAATGTGGGGAATGATCACTATAGGACACATTTAACGGGATACTAAGATAGTTTAATCCATTGATCTTGATTGAATAAGAAACAAAATAATAACTTAACTTCGATGGGGGCAAGTTCGTGCAACCTCTGGATTATAAGTTAGCATAGCATAATGGTTAATATATAGGGACATATTATGTATCCCTGAGATGGGAATATGCGGAAAAAATGTAAGTTAGTAACTGCAAAACTTTTATTTCAATAAATAAATGCAGAAAAAAATTATATCTACATTAACCTTCAGCGTGTTTCTATGATCCAGGGCTGATGAGCGTAGCAGCGTGCTCCATCATCTCATGATGATCTGGATTTATTTTCCACAAAAATTTTAAGCATGAAGTTTTTAAAATGACGTATAGATGGCGTACGCATATATATTCCAGGTTTTTAAATTTCTACAAGAGGTTTGTATGTACTAAGTGGAACGATTGCAAGTTGTTGAGTGGTGGTGGTAGAGTGCCCCACGCTTACTCTTTTGTTGGAAATTGTGCGTTCGAACCAGATTCTTTGTTCATATCACACCTTCTTTCTTTCGATTGTATTATACAACTGTACTATGAAACCTGTACGGAACGGAACGTCAAAAGACCAAAATAATATTTCATTTTAGACAGGTTTACATTTTATAAGGTTAACCTATAACATTTATGTTACATTTTGTAAGGTTACCATATTTTGGCGACTTCGCGAACTGGACAATGCACACATGTCCTCCCCCACCTAATTTCGTGGTTTTAAACTCTTGCCTCCCATGCTCCGGCAAAGTTTATCCGCGGCTCACTAGTATAGTCTAAAAACACGGCCTCAGAGCTGTTTATATGCAATCATCAATGTCAATATAACGCCTTGACAAATGTTGGCAATGCACATGGGAGCCGCGAGCTTTTTGAGAAACACTGTCGTAATTAGTAGTTCGTGTCCCTCTCAGGCTAGACCCGGGATCTGTCCTTTCCTGGATATTAGCCCTTCACCCGTGTCGGTTATTGGACAGGGAGTGATCATTTGGTGAGTATTACTATAATAAATGGGTCCGTGAGCTTCTTTTTTTTCATGGGGTGCCCCTTGCATTCGTGTTATTTGCGTAAAGTGTTTGTGGAACACTATAAGTTAAGAACCTCTGGCTTAGATATAATCAATGGTTTTATCTACCCGAAAATCTCGGCCGGTAAATAGGGTACCTATTTTGGTTTTCTGCCATAAAAAATGAATTTATGCTGATTTTAATTTGACGCATCTCTCATTTCAAAGGAGTGTTACTTTTAACAAACGATGCTAACGAGAGAAATTTCTTTCGAGGACCCCACTTATCCATAAATTGGTATTTGAAGAATAAATTTGGAAGGGTTAAACGCTTTTTTCCGAGAGGTTCGTCAAGCTTGTGTGCAAAAGCGTATTTGCAGGGGTTTAGTGCTCTATAGCACAATGCGGCAAGTTAGGAGAAGCATTGAATTTAGTTAATGATTGGTCAAGAAATTGTATGCTATCACGTGAGTGACCAAAAGAGCAACTTGAAGAATGTATGAGAGTGTGGGAGTGACCTAGTAACTTGGAGTGTATACATGAGAGTGACCAAAAAATGTGCAGGCATGTGAATGAACAGCAAAGAATAAAAACAACAACAACAACAACACCTTAGGTGCGAGGGACCAGATCAAAGCAGTGATCAGAGTGGAGTTCACTCCCATGCTCTCAAACACTTGAGCGTGAGAGTGAACGCAAGAGTGACAAAGAGCAGTGACCAAGTAAGTGCGCAAACTTTTGAGTGACCAAAAGAATGACTTGAATACAGTAACGGAGGCCAAGTGGGCTATATATGGGAGCAGCTAATTTCAGGAGTGAGTGAGTGGTCAAGAAATTCATCCCAGAATGAGAGATAGAGAGAGAGAGAGAGAGAGAGAGAGAGAGAGGCAGCAAAGTTTGTGTGGCCATCAAGCGGTAAAACAGTAAATCCATCTTTAACGTACGTGTATTCAGAATCAATTTCATTTCGACCCGTCCAAGCCAAAACTGCATGCATCCTTAACGTTATAAGTCGGTTTTCGAGACAGATGTCAATTGGCGATAAAAAATCTGCCAAGCCTTCCAAGGGCAGTTCCAGTCCGCGTTTCGGAAATGCGAAATTTCTGATACTCGCTGCTCAGAAAACATAAGCATGCATAGTGTACACCATATGCCCTTCATTTCAAGTGATAACCTCGTATTCTCCCATAAATAACCAAAGAGCCCTGTATTTTCCACGTAGCTTACTTGATGGTATATTCTTTACGTAAACCAAGGATTATGATTATTTTCATCACATATAGATTAGGCAATTACAAATATAACTATAATTAATCTGGTCTATAAACATAACTTACACACATTTCTCAAACTGAACTTACATTTATTCAATTAGAAGTTAATCCAGCGCGATTTGCAGTAATGCTCCATTTTCGGCAATTGACCGATTTTTCAGTGATGTTAACCAATTGACTACAAGCTTTTGGCAACAAATCTCTATTTGATGAATCGGTGAGAGATCTGGTAACCCCGTCCTAGCTTAACCGAACGTTAAAAAAAGGAAGGTAAAAGGAAGAAAAGTATAAAAGTTAGGAGTTTTTTTATTCCTTTTTCACCCACACTCTACGTGTTCTTTTTCGCTCTTACATGTATATAGTAGAAACAGACGTTATATGTCTGGAAAAAAAATTCATCAGCGGTGTGTGGAAAGAAAGGAAAAAAGCAACTTCAGGTGATAGGGTAACTACAAAGGTATGAATCATGTAGACATAGAGTATAATGATAGATTATTCACTTTGCGTGTGCCGAATGATACCCTGCTGACTGCGAATAAAGCAAAAAATCGCCACTTAATTCACAAGCGCGAATAGGAACGCCAGGTAACCATGAAAAACACTTTAAATGAAGCCAACATGAAGAAGCACGCCAATGGTTGGCTCGAAAACCGATCAGTGCCTCTTAAACTTCATTAGAATGATGTCCTATGCATCTCCATAACTTATATGTGCTGATCACTCGATCTGAAATATTTTGAATCAAGTAAAAACATATTCTACCGCTTTCTCTCTCTAGAGCTCGTTGAAACGGTACGCTGACTTATCCGCCATTTTTGAGCAAAATGTGACGTCAGTATTGTTGTTATAGCCAATCGTTGTACCCTGTCCTGTTGTTTTTTTTTTTGTTTGTTTTAGTAACCATTAGTCGGGTTCGCAATGATCCATTACTACAACGATATTATCCGCGTCGATGTCGCGGTTGCATCGCTGATGTCAACGTATTATCTAGTGTGCACCCAGGTTTAGATACGTCATTCATGTTGCAAGGGGGATGTCTAGTAATAAAAATTAAAAAAATGAATTTTTTTTATACGCACATCCTGTCCTCACAAACCCAATGGAAAAGTCGTCAGAATATTGTAATTTTATACTATCACACGATTATGATTTTTTTTTTCTTTTCAGATTTGCCGACCGAACCAGTGACGAAATGTTCATGAGGGATATTAACGACTCCAATCACCGGGAGGGATTTAAAATCTTGTGTATAACCCTCTACTGGATATACAAAATCCGCGGGAGCTCTCATAATGATGTCCAACTCCCGGTCAGCTCGGCCAAGTCCATCGAAAGAATATGCTCTTCGTTCAGGGTGTTGTGGAGAGCGATTGGGGACCCGTACCCGTCGAAGGCCGACCTGCTGGGATTGCAGTACCGCCGCGACCAGCCTAACATCCACGTCGTCGTCACCATGCCCGAACCTGGAGATCTCGTCAAGATCTACGAAATGTATTTCCCTGGCATGTCCGGAACTCCTCGACCTCGAAGTCTCCAGCATTTGACGCGTTGCGCAATCAGGAAACGACGGAAGCGTTTCCCTCCGACCGATCTTGTGCCCGCGTCGCTTGTCAGATACTTGAATTTGGAAAACTGAAGGTTCTTTTTTTAGGGGTTGTGGGTGCGGATGAGGGAGCATGATTCCGAATTCTTTCCCCTGCATTTTTTCATTTTTTTTTCCCCAGTACAGGAATCAAGGCGATTTACCACGATTTATGTAGTTCGTGAGAATTGGTAAAGAGCCAACAAAATGATGTATTTCGACCTGAATATAAGCCAATTTATTTGTTGTGGATGAAAATCGAACTACACATTAAATCTCAGAACTACCGATACAGTACCCGAATCACACTCTTCGATCGTTCCCGAGTATTCGGAACCCACAGTGTCAAGATTTTGATATTAATAATCCGTACTGATTTATATGTCCCCGATTGTTTAAAAACAGGGTGTTGTATATAAAAGGCTACATAATGCATAGTTCTTGTTGTATTTTCTTTTTTTTCACATTTTTCGCACTCTACACCCTGAATTATGTTAAACAGCTTTTCATTGTGAACCAGACCGAAAAATTTCCAAACGATATCATAAAAATTGCCCCATGATAAGGATAGAGCTGCTTTAATTTGTATCAAGCACTTATAAGGACTATAGAACATATTAAGATTTGTAAGCATCAGTTCGGCTGGTACAGTTTAGGATTTGATACTTTCTTTATTTCAAACCGAACACAGCGCAGACTCTATCGGCTTTTAGCCAATTTTAGCCACTGCTCCTGTGAAGGAGTGGGACCGTGTCGGAAAAAACATTATTATATTATACACAATCAAATGTACATACATACATCTCATACACACAAAATCGATACCAAAATCATACACACCAAAATCAAAAAGCATTTGATACTGTGAAAGTCTACCTCGAGAAAACCCATCTCTTTTTTTCCCCTTTCTATATTTCTATTTCAATTACTTTATCGCAACAATGATTTTCCAAATATTTTTCTTTGGATCTCGGGAACGGGAAATCATAAAAAAAAAATCCCGTTCGAACTACGTTCGAAAAGCACGAACCGAGTTTCCCGGCGGAAAGGAACTCCCACCCGGAAATCTAGTTCCAACTCTTCGATGCATCAATAAAAACCTGACCAGTGGATTTCTTCACAATTCATCACAACCGGCAAGGAAACGTATGTGCCCTTGCTTTGCTGTATAGCCGGTTTAGACGGCCAGTAACACTGTACTGCGATGCCTGTCTAAGACTCATGCTATCAACTGCACGATCTTTCCTTCGTATAGTTAATAGGAAATCTCGGGATCTATGGAGAAGTGTCTGTTTTGGCTCCCTCGGTATTCACCAGGAGCCAAAATAGCTATTGCCGCTGGTCCTTCCACATCACCTTTAGCAAGGGGAAAAATGGCAACCCATGCAACGAAAAATCAATACAGTAACACAACCAATCTATTTCCATCTTAATAGACCTCGCCACAGTTGTATAGCTTGCCTTGCTACCAACTGATACCTGAGCACTGTCAGAGATTCTTCAGTAATGCGTGGTATGGAAGTGGTAAATATTTTCCATGCATCTGATTTATTTCGTCCATGCAGTCATATTTATATGCAGTGAAAGCTTCTATTCAACAATGATTTATATTGTTGATGCTGCCTCAAAGGAAAAACTACATTCTATTTAATAATGATTCGTTTTGACTATTATAATACAATGAAATATTTATCAATCAAAACAGTGATCCATTGTTGTGTCATTTAAGATGGTGGGAAAAAGTTTGAAGACAACCGCAAAATTATACCTCGAACGTAAAATCTCGCAAATGTAAATGTATGAAAATTTTATAGCGATATAATTAGCTCCAGAAAAAAATTGTTGAAATTACATTGAAGGTAAAAGCTTGGAAAAAAGTATGATGACACGCGTGTTGGGTGGCCAACAGATGGCCCACGAGGTGATTTTGTGTGGCCCGCGACAAGATGAAAAACTATCATATTCTTTATATCAGTTTTGAATGACGAAATTTTGATTAAAATGTGTAAAAGAAATTCTGATTTGACAAAAACAATTTGTATTTTGAACACACAAACACAAAACGTCTTCAAACACACGGGTGACAGGATTGATTTCAAATACATACTGTGGGAGTTATTGCAGTAGCAGGTTTTCTTACGCAATCATCGGTGTACAGTGATTTTAAGCTCAAGGAGCTAAATTTCCCTCAAAAATTTTCAAGTTTATCATAAAAATTCAAAACTAACGTCTATTAGTAAAAATATTCAATCAAGTATTTTTCCTAGCAGGAAAAAAAAAAGGCAAAGTCGAAAAGCATTGCGTGAAATTCAAAAAATACCAAATTATTTTTGTTCGATAAAGTTTTGAATGACGAAATTTTGATTAAAATGTGTAAAAGAAATTCTGATTTGACAAAAACAATTTGTATTTTGAACACACAAACACAAAACGTCTTCAAACACACGGGTGACAGGATTGATTTCAAATACATACTGTGGGAGTTATTGCAGTAGCAGGTTTTCTTACGCAATCATCGGTGTACAGTGATTTTAAGCTCAAGGAGCTAAATTTCCCTCAAAAATTTTCAAGTTTATCATAAAAATTCAAAACTAACGTCTATTAGTAAAAATATTCAATCAAGTATTTTTCCTAGCAGGAAAAAAAAAAGGCAAAGTCGAAAAGCATTGCGTGAAATTCAAAAAATACCAAATTATTTTTGTTCGATAAAATTTAGACGCGTTTTATGAAGTAACATTCTCCATTCTGGTTAGTTTCCCCTCCTTGAAGCATGAACCCTCTCTTCACGTATCAAAGTCAGAGGCCAACTCAGTATGGGTATACAATACCTACAACGCCAATACCAAGAAACTATCATCAGGAGATGATGCCACCAGTTTTTCTAGCTATGAGTGAAGTGTAATGATTGAATAATTTCTCGTTGTAGGCCTTTTGCTTTCTGTGGCGAGACTTTTTAGTCGGGAGATCAGCTCGCATTTGCGCCTCAAAGTTGGGAACCAGAGGAAACCAACTTCAGCCGACCACCACTGTGGCGACGGTGGGTTTCGAACCCAGAATCATCCTCGCCATGCGAGTCCGCCACTATGACGGAAAAAACATAATTTTTTTTTACTTCAATTTTTTCACCACTTGGGAAATAAATGACGTATTTAAATCTACTCGTTATTAGAAATCTTCCTTCAACCACTTCACGTACAAAATTTTGGCGAGAAATTTGGATTATCTCTACTTAACGAATCGGCGATAAATCTGATAATTTTGTTCTAACCTAACCCTACGTTAAAAAAAAGAAGGGGGGAGGGAAATAAACAAAAAATATAAAAGGAAAAAGTATAATAGAAAATATAGTTTATATTTCGCTTTTATATAGTGTAGCCTCGTAGGGTTGAAACTACTATATTTTTATTTTCAAGGGACTGAAAATTTACATCTCGGGGGAAAAAAATCCGGCTTACGACAACATATACCGCGTGGGCGACATCACAACAACTTCGTTGGAACCACTCTCGAACACGACTGCCACGAGAGCGAATCTCGGGCGCGCCACCTATATTCGTGAATACGGTCGGCCTTGACCGTCACAATAGTAGAAAAACACATTATAAAGAAAGGAGGGAAAGAAAAACAACTTCCGTGGATAATAAGGTTACTATAAAATTTCACGGCAGGGAAGAGGGAGTGGAAAGAAAGCACATAGAATTTGTTCGAATTTATTCCACTGGTGTTTGAACGTAATATTACGGGCTTTTTTTTGGGTGCGGTAAAACTGGTCGATAAGATACTCGCCTAAAATAACAAAGGATGTTTAGAAGTGTCGCGAGTTCAATACCCGCTTCGTCCTTTTCAGAAATTTTCTTGAAGCAAGGGTACCACAGAAACGACGACGTGACCACACAAACAGATTAATACCTCAGGATGTTCCAACATTAAGGGGTTAGCACACCAATCTCTCGGTGAGTATATATATTAAAAAAAAGCTGCCATTCGGAATCTGCAATAAGTTGTAGGTTCCGGTATAATTAGCCCTCGTATGACGGAAATGACCTTGGTGCGACAAAAATAATCACATGATCAATTGAGATTTTTAGTTATTTTCCTCTCTTACACATGAATATAGTAGAAAATAACATTATAAATAACTGAGGGATATAAAAAAGCAATTCCATAGATAATAGGGTTGTTATAAAGTACGCGATGAGGAAGACAGAGGAAAGAAAACATAACTTGTTTGAATTTATTCTACTGTCTTTTGGACGTAATATTACGCCCGTGAACGTGAAGAGATTGATTGGAAATATGTGTCTACAATTATCGTTGGAAGTATTAAGGTACTTAGTTCGTCCTGGACTGGAGTATGCTATAAGGTTTTGGAGACCATACCTACAGAGGGACATAGGCTTGGTTGAAGGGGTGCAGAGAAGAGCTACGCGTGTCCTTATTGGCACACAGGGCTTGAGTTATGAAGAGAGACTTCATTTTTTGAATATGTTTACATTGGATGAACGCAGGTGTCGAGGAGATATGATCGAAGTGTTTGAAATTTTCAATGGGATGGATAGGATGGGTCATGAACTTTTAGTACACCGCCAATCCACTGCTTTTACAAGGGGACACCAGTATCGATTAGTGAGGGACAATGCAAGGCTATGGTGTCGCTGGGAGTTTTTCCTCTAATAGGGTTGTTAATAAATGGAATAGCTTACCCCCGGAGGTAGTAAATTGTAACACAATTGACACGTTTAAAAAGAAATACGATAAACATGTTGGGGTAAATCGAGAAGCTCTATCCATTCTTAGAATAAGACAACCATAAGTATTCTTTATGGGCATTGTATAATATTTTATCATGTGTATATATTGTTTGTAATTTGTGTTAATTGCAATTTTAATTGGGTTGCTGTATTTTTGAAATATATGACATCCATATTTTTATGGGCATCTTTTTCTCAGCCACCTCGTTGGGCATTTTGTCTGTTGTGGCGTTGTATTTGTATGTATAAAGACTACTTTTCTCACTGTATACGTACAGAAAAGAAACTCTTATACACGTGAGATTGAAATTTAAAAAGAAAAATCAAAAATTTTATTCACGAACCATTTCCGAAACGGGAAGAATCAAATCGAATGCAATCGGGAAATAAAAGAACTTCCATTAGAAAATCAAACTTAGGGGTTGGAAAAAGTGGCGCTTAGAACTTTAAAATTGGCATCAAGGGAATATGAAAGAAAACCAAAAAAAAAAAAAAAAAAAATCGGGAATAACTTTTTTGGGGAAAATGTCACGGAACATAGAAACGTTCAGTGAAGTGAAAATTTCCACAGTTCGCTCGTCGTTGTTTCATTTCTTCGTCTTGTTCCTTTTCTTGTTGGTTCCTATTTTTCCTACGGTTTGTCGAATTCGGCGGAATCCGAAACAAAGTTTCTGCTCTCTTCTATTCTCTTCTTTTTGTTTCTTCGAATGGAATGAAATACATTTTACTTTATTTCAAAGTGCATAACTTTGAATTATTGTTTCCTTTTTCAGTTATTCCAGAACTGTATGGAACCAAATGGAATTCTCTGGATCAGCAGCTTCTAGTCATGAGAAGTTGGTTCTTATTATTTTTATTGAATATGCATTGTGTACGGCAATCAGGAAAAAGGAATAATCTATCCTTTCTCAGGAAATTAGATACAGTAGTACCTGACTTACGCTATCCCGAGTTGCGTGATTTCGGAGTTACGCAATTCTCTAAGAGAATCGCAACTTTCCGATAGTCAAGCGTAATCACAGAATCATTGCTGAAAAATTAGAGTTCATATTAAATGATAATCACGTAAATAATCGTTTTATTCGATTAGTAAACTACGTGTGAGGAAATTACAATAGTTTTGATCTATATATATAAAATTGATTTTCTGTGTGTGTGTGTGTGTGTGTGTGTGTGTGTGTGTGTGTGTATGTTCTCTATACAAATGTAAAATTTTAGATCGATCGTCGCCAAATTTTGCATATATACCAAATGGGACCCGACTTGAACGATAGGCTACTTTAAAATTTCGTCAGCCCAGGGCAAATGCCCCAAATAGGCAAAAAACTGTCGGGCAACAATGGTTTTTGGGCCTCAACAATCACTTTCCGAACGTTTACTTTGGTTACCGTGGTTCCCTAGCAATGCGTTTCAGACGTGTATATGCCTTTACAACGGTTTGTCACTTCTTTCATCCTGTTAGTATATGTATAATAGTTTATGCCTTTATAATGGTTTGCCACATTTTCAATATACTCTCAGTAATGAGGCTTTTTGAATAGACGTCATAATCATCATCAGCATCGCTTTGAAAGTCAGGAAAAGGGTGATCCTCATAGAAATCAGTGCTAAAATTGTCGATTTTACTGTAGAAATGCGGAAATTAGTGGGATTTTCCGCCCCATCAATAATTTTAAAAATTGTATTGAATTCTCAATTTCTGAAATATTGAGGTCGCTTAGAGATATACGAAGCCCAGGAGATTGAAAATGAAGTAATTAGCCGGACCTACTTTTGAGTTGGACATTCATGCAATAACATTGATTTCAACTTTTTATTTACATCTTCTCAAGCATGAAAAATAATGTCTCCGTATTGTCTTTTAATATTCAACTGCATTAATTCATAGTTTAGGATGTTTTAAAATGAATTATGGGCCAGTAAAGTACATCGAAGAAATTCCACAGCTTCAATTAAGCATTTTTGAAACCTGAAACAGGCAGATGGATAAATTAAAGTTCAGGGGGGGGGGGAATCGAAATACCTAGCGCCCCTTAAAAAAGGATAAAAAGTATATATTCATTTCTATGTTTCTTTAAATCTAGATTTGTTTAGTTCATGAGTCGCACAGGAAGTCGCCATATTGGTTAACTTAGACACGGTTTGCATGTCCCTCAAAGAAAGGTAGATATCACGTGTTTCTAACAGCCTCATTGAAGAAAACCCGGGCAGCGCCGGGTATTATAGCTAGTAGTATATAAAGATAAAAACTTTTCCGGGCTTTAACCTTTAGACTACCGATGGAGTCCATTGGACCCTCCCTGAAATATTCAATCTCAATTTGTGAGTAAACTGGGTTTCCGAGAGACAAGATTCTCTGAATTTATCTTTTTTTTCCGTACTTTATTGATGGGCATTCACCCTTTCGTTTGACTTTTTCAATTAAGCCTAACTTATTCCATCTTGTAGCTTTCAATACCAATAGGGTGCATTAGACCCCCTATGGTAATTTTATAAAAAAAAATACAATGAAGGATCAGGTTTTTCATCACAGATAGCACAGTTTTTGGTTTCCCTGTCTTTCAAAGCCTCGTTTCCCCACTCTTGCATAGTAAAAATGTAGGTGGCGTCACCGAGGTAAGTCGAATAATCAAGTGGACGAGGCTGCATTTGGTGCTTGTTCAAAGCTACGCTTTTTCAAAATAATTGCGAGTAGGAAAGGAAGTTTGTTCTGTTTTGCAGATAATGGCACGTGTAGACATCTTTACAATGAAAAAATCCGGGAAATTTCAACAATAACGTGACGGTGGTTGAGCAGCTGGTTCCCACTCAACCACGAAAACCCGGCATAAAATTCTGGGTTACTTGCCATAAGTACAACAAGCAATTCGAGCAACTTACAGATATACACTGAAAAGGATATCACAATAAGGGGTCATTCAAGTATTACATCAGCATCGGGGAAGTGGGGGGGGGGATTCGGATTAGTTGACAATTGATGACGTTGGGGGGGGGGGGGGTTGAAGGTTGCTTACGTCATAAACCACCCCTTTTTAAAGATATGAAATATTTTAAGCTTCTGACGCAATTTTGCTGACAAGGGGGGAGGGGGCCAGTGTTTTGCTGACTTTTGCTGACAAGATGGGAGGGGGTCAAAAATCTGCTTACGTAATATTTGAATGACCCCTAAGGGAGGGAAACCAATTAAGGTGGAAGAGTATTTCTGGAAACTGTACAGAGCATACATGTAGGCGCTGGTAGAAATGTTACCTCCGATAACTTCTTCACTTCTATATCTATAGCTCGAAATTGAAGCAACGGCAACTCGCGTCTATCGGAACCATAAAAAAGAAAATGTGCGGAACTTCCAATTGTTTTTGTTAAAGGAAATTAATTAATGCACGCACGCCGCAAGAAGTCCGCTTCTTTCGTGTGCGATCACAGCAGTTGTGGAGAGCACTGATGAGCATGACTCCCACATACAGGGTGTCCTGTAAGTCCTAATGCGGCCTTTATCTCATCAACCGTTTGTCGCAGAAGGGCGATTCCAATTTGAAAAATGCTCAACATGTGTTCGAAAATCACCCTGAACCAGTTTTGAAAGTGAAAATACAGTGTGTCAAAAAATAAGGAAACTATTTTATTTTACGGAGACGCTGTCCTAAACAACTGAATTAAAAGTTGTTGCCCTGTCTCCTCTGAGGCCAACATAAAAATTTCTCGTTGCCCAGTTTTGCCGCCAAGTATTCCAGTGGTTGGGGAAACCACTTCTGCCTGTGCAGGTCTGGGTTCGAATCCCGGTTCGGGCATGGATGTCTACTAACCCTAGCAAATTCCCCGGACAGATCGTAAAGATCTCTTGGGAATTTGAGGACTGAATTGAGTTTTTGAGGACAATGGGACCGTATGAAAATTTAGCTTTCTTACTTTGTGGCACACTGTATTTTCACTCTCAAAACTAGTACAGTGTGATTTTCGAACTCATTTTTAGCATTTGAAAAATTGAAATCATTCCTCTAATACAAACAGTTGATGAAATAAAGGCCGCAGTAGAACTTACATGGCACTCTGTATATACTGCAGTATCGTAGGCCAGAATCTTTGAACGGTCCCTATCAGATTTTTCTCTAGCCTCACTATAGTGAATTTATAGGCATAAAACAAAAAACTGATATGAGTCAACCCCAGCCCCCGACTGGGGCCTTGTCAGCTGCACCCCTATAGAGCAACACTGATGAAAATACTCCTCAATATATATTGTACTTTATAATAATGTTCCCATAATTGCTGCCATTCAGCAATTTCAGCTGATTTCAGCTCAATCTGAGAAGAAGTGAAAAAGAAAAACTTCTGTGTGTCCATAATGTAGGAATAAAATAGGTACGCGCGCGCGCGTGTGTGCGTGCGTTTGTGTGTGTGGGTGGAATTGTCTTGGTGGCCTATTTGTCGGGGGTGTAGGTCGATTGCGCTCACTCCAGGGGGAATAAATTGGAAGTCGAAACACTCCCATGGTGTCAGATGCACGTCTGTGATAAGCCTATCCAACATCGTGGGAGATTGTCACCCATAAAGACATTCGTTAAGTTCTGTAAGCCGGTAGAAAAGAGTGTCATCTTATCTTATAGACACAAATGAAGTTGTCACTGCTTTCAATGAGTTGTCCGTTTGTCTTTCTAGCGATGACTGCTGCCCGACAAAGGTTATTAAACTTCCATGAACAATGAAAGACGTATGCCAGAAATCATGAAGGTAATATGATGTACAGGTTTTTCGAAATTACACTCTCACATCTCAAATGAGTCTAGGGGGCAATTAATGGTCACCATGGCACGGCATTTCAATCAAATTATTAGCGATCATGTAATGATAAATAATCTGTGAATTACGACTTTACAGGTAGGGATTTGAATGGCATTTAGTTTTTACATATAAATAAAAAGCATTTACTTTCTAATTAAGTCATTTTTCGACAGCGAAATTCAACTTTTTCTTGGCAAAATGTCTATGTGAAATCAGGTAGCACAGATATGTTTAGCAAACGATATTCAGAATTATTTATGCATCATCACTAACTCGAGTTTTCCGATAAGCTCATCTGTGAGGCAAAATCAAAACTGTTTGGAAATTTTCATTTGAATAGCCGCTTGGCAACGTTCGATTTTTTTTTTCGGATTTCGTGCAAAGTAGCCACGGGTTACGGCATTTTCATATGAAATGCTGAAAGCGTCTATGTATTTCTTTAGTATTTATGGGATAGTTAGAGATACATCCGTTCAAGCTCATCTTACAACGTTCAAAGGTATTCTGTCGAAATAGGTAGGCTATGCTTTAGAAATGTGCCTGGATCATGGTGTTCCATAATGCATCTCTTCCCCTCTCCTTCGAAAATGAATAATTTTACTTTCTCGAAGGTGATATCCATAATTTGACCATACACTTCGATCCAAGCTCCGAATTCAAAGAGGAACAGGAGGAATTCGTAAAAGATTAACTTTTATAAAATTCAACTGATTTCCCGATTGTTGTTGTTTTTTTTTAAAACTAAAACTACTGAAAATGCTTTTAGTTTCAGCCCATCGCATTCACTTAAATGAGCTCCATCAATTGAAGTGAAAACGGGAGCACAAAACTTAAAGCGATTTCTTGGTTTCCTCACAACAAAAAGTAGCTGCATCTCTCTCTCTCTCTCGCTGCGAATTGGAATGCAAATAAGGCATCATCATTATCGCTATTTCTCGCAGCTGCGGATCCCCACAAAAGAGACATACCACTCAGAAAAGTGAATGATTTTCTCAATTTGCATATACTTTGTGATATACAAAAGAAAGTCTTTCTCCGAACACTTACATCGTGCACCGATACCGGAATGAAATCCCGGTCTATCAACATCTCTCTACAAGATATCTAGTACTAAGTTTTGGAATTTAGAAAATGTTTTCTCCGATTAATAGAACCTTATTATTATTTAATGGAAACATAACATTGATGGGAAGTCACAGATGTCTTTAGAATTATGTTCAGCAAGGTTTCTCAAACTGTGGCCCGCGACGATGGCTGTAAATTAATTACAGTTGAACATCGATTATCGGAATATTTATTGATCAACCGAAACATCGGTTAACCGAAAGCGTTCTAGTCGGCAAACTCATTGCCTTGAGACGGCTGTGAAGTGGTTAGAGCAGCAAGAAGAATGTGATGCCGTCCAATTGATGCCTTTAAAACATTTGCGAGGTTTTGCGGCAAAAAAAACCGAGGTTCAGCTGTGAAGAAAACGAAAATTTTGGACTATTTTTCCTAACATGTGGGGCCTAATTTAATCGCCATTTTGAACTTGCCAAACTGTGATATTTCTCTGTGTGATTGTTCTCTGTGATATTTGTAAGACGTGTGATGCAAAATATATACAGTTTTGTGTTTAACACCATTGTTTCTTTGTTTCATATTGCTCCTATGACACTGGTACAATTTTGTTCCATGAATGATCGGTTTTCCGATCCCAGTCCCCAATTGTTTCGGATAATCGATTCTCTACCGTATCCCTGAATGAAAAATTATTCAACCGTTGTGATTAATATTAGTAATATTCTTATGGATTCAATTAGAAATATACCGTTATACTTAGGTTCGCTATACATCATCGAAGAAGATGCAGGAAATTGCTATGGTAAATACGAAATGCCACTAAATTTTGCGAAAAAAAATTCAATTTATGGCCCTAAATGGAATTTAGAAAAAAATTCCAAAACCGCTGAGGAGGAGGGGAGGAATAGAGGTCTGCTGCAAATCACAATGAGCATAATGTATTCCACAAAAAAATATTCAAATGATTTTGATCACCCTATTTCATTGAAAAAATACGGTAAACTAGAATCTTAATCTTAAATCGGGTAAAATGCGAGACGTAAACAATTTTCTTAAAAAATGTAGCAAAGAATAATGGTTGTTGGAAGTAGGCACGACCACTAAATTTATTAAAATTGCGGAAAAGACGTTGAACCTGATGAATATGTGAAATAAATATCAATATTGTGCCATAATTATCATAATATAATTTGCATACTTCATTATGATAATGCTCTATTCGCGACTTTAGTAAATGTTCCAATTTCAAATAAAAGCTCCATTGAAAAAATGAGACAATGTATAAAATAAAATCGGAAGAACAAAAATTAACAGAATGTCCCGTAATACGGGACACAAGTGGTTCGTAAAACTGTTGTTGTCATTTTGCTGGTCCTTGGGTTCAGAAAGATTGAGAAACACTGGCGTATGGAAACTACGAATAAACGTAATTAGAAAATACCATTTCGTATCATCATTCTTCGGTTGCACATCGAAGTTTCATATAGACTTTCTTTTGATTTATAAAGCGGTGCGCAACATTGATTCTTTCAATTTTCTTTCAATTAGATATAAAAAAGAAGAAAAAATTAGGCACCCGTGATTGTTATCCCTATTAAGCATCCGGAGAAAATTGAAATTTCGGTTTAAATTTGTGAAATTAAGGTGAAGCGAGAGATAAGGGGAGTCACTACGTTTTTTCCTGTCGACTGTACTGTCTTTGACAACTGCTCGGCAAAATAAAAAAGTGAAGTTGCCAGGAAGTTTTAGAGGTTTTAATGTAAATTACGGCAGCTGGTTTCAAAACTGGTAATGCCTTTTTTCCGAAATGGCTCTAGTTTTTGAGATAATTACATACTCTCAAACATTCCAATATAGTCTGCAGCCACAAATTACTGAGTAGAATATTTGCTTTCAATTTTTTGTTTATTTTCCTTTTTATTCACTACTAGCTATAATACCCGGCGCTGTCCGGGTTTTCTTCAATGAGGCTGTTTGGATCACGTGATATCTCCCTCTTTCTTTGAGGGACATGCAAACCGTGGCTAAGTTAACCAATATGGCGACTTCATGAAATAAACAAATCTAGATTTAAAGAAACATAGAAACGAATATATTGTTTTTTTCCTTTTTTAAGGCGCGCTAGGTATTTTGATCTCCCCCCCTCCCCCACCGAAATTTAAGTTATCCATCTGCCTTTTTCAGCTTTCAAAAATGCTTAATTGAAGCTGTGGATATTCTTCGATGTACTTTACAGGCCCATAATTAATTTTAAAATATCCTAAACTATGAATTTATGCAGTTGAATATCAAAAGACACAATACGGAGACATTAATTTTCATGCTTGAGAAGATATGAATAAAAAGTTGAAATCAATGTTATTGCATGAATGTCCAACTCTCAAAAGTAGGTCCGGCTAATCACTTCATATTTAATCTCCTGGGCTTGGTATATCTCTAAGCGAACTCAATATTTCAAAAATCGAGAATTCAATACAATTTTTAAAATTATTGATGTGTGGCGGAAAACCCCGCCAAATTTCCGCATTTCTACAGTAAAATCGGCAATTTTGACACTGATTTCTATGAGGATCACCCTTTTCCTGACCCTCAAAGCGATGCTGATGATGATTATGACGTCTATTCAAAAAGGCTCGTTACTGGCAGGATTGAAAATGTGGCAAACCATTATAAAGGCATAAACTATTATACATATATACTAACAGGATGAAAGAAGTGACAAACCGTTGTAAAGGCATATACACGTCTGAAACGCATTGCTAGGGAACCACGGTAACCAAAGTAAACGTTCGGAAAGTGATTGTTGAGGCCCAAAAACCATTGTTGCCCGACAGTTTCTTGCCCTACTCTGACGAAATTTTAAAGTAGCCTATCGTTTAAGTCGGGTCTCATTTGGTACATATGCAAAATTTGGCGACGGTCGATCTAAAATTGTACATTTGTATAGAGAACATACATACACACACAGACAGACAGACAGAAAATCAATTTTATATATATAGAAGATAGATAGAAGATAGATATTATCACATTTATGCAGCAGGAATCCCAAATCAGGACTGCTTGGGATCCAGATGATTCCGGGTTAAGGAACTTTCCGGATCATCAATCGACTTTGGTTTATTTCTCGATTTTCCATATTTAGAGCAGTAATACACTTCTTTGAGCGCACTTTTATTCTCAACTTCCTTTGAAAATAATGATAATAAAGCAATGTAAATACGTATAGATGGATAGATAGAACCGCTCATACACAACCCCGAACTGATGCAAAACAACTTACTACAGTTATCTCAAAAGATGCAGGGTTGTGTCGGAAAAAGTTAGCAAAAATTAGCAGCACCTCTCCCCTCCCCCTCTTCTCCCGTGCTCGCAAGTATCGAATCACTCGCGCCGTTCTCCCTATGAAGACAGCCATCAAGGCGATTTAAAATACAAGCCATTAGACTTAAAATGGATAACTGTACCCAATGATCAGAGAGAGAAATTTTAACTTGCGCCCAGTGACACATAAGGGCTGGAGTCCGCAGCCTAGTATTTGGAAAGAATTGTGGGGAGGAGACTTGTGTGGGGCAAGTAAGAAGTAGTTGACATGTTGAATTGGGAGACATTCGAGAATGATCTAAATACACAACATATACAAAATTATACACATGGACCCCACTGTGGCGGGAAACGAGGATACATAAAATAGCGGTATGTATGTGTGTGTGTGGTAATTATGAATATAATATTACTTTCACATATTCACCGTGTTCGGTGACTTCTCAACTTATGGGATCGCCCGGGCACGGTCCGTGGGCCTCAAGTGGAGAAAGAGTCTCGTGAAAATGATTGGTCAAATTTTCGACTGTGAGTATGAAATTGGGTAGTATGTATTTCTCTCTCTAGCTATGTAAGACCCCCTACAAAGATCACTTTCGTCCGTTGGACTTTGATGCTGTTAAGCAGTACCTCCTAGTGATAGAAGGCTTCCGCAGTCTGCTTGTGACGTCAGTAAGTAGTCAATTTTCCCTCAGAATATTCAGAAAAAAAATTCTCTGCTCGTGCCATCGTTATGAAGAAAAGAAATGATCGGGCTCAGAATTGGCGATTTCTTTGTCCCACATCCGAAAACTATGCGGTATTTGTGAGCCAATCAGGAAGATTCTACTCCAAAATAAGAAGAAACGAAATAGGATGTTGTGTTTGAAATGTGGCAAACTTGCTTAGTAGTCTGAATGACGTTTACGGCAAACACTGCAGAAGCCTTCTATCTCTAAGAGGTGCTGCATTAAGATGGCCCTGGCTGTGTTCAGCCTTTTCCCCCGTGAAACACGTTTATTCACTAACGATCTGCGGCATTTCTCGCCAATGGTTATTTATAAGGAACTGGCGATTTCTCTGACAATATTAGCGACAGTTTAGCGAAAATTGGCGATGTTCCGTATTTACGATCTCAATTTGCTGTATTTTTCCTGTAATAAGGTCACTCTGGACATAATAAAGCAGCTCCATGCACACTACTTGATTGCATCTGATTATATTTAGCATACTTAAATGGTTTTGGAAGCGTCAATCTTGGTTGTAACAAAATATTTCGCGGAATCTTTCATGTCGTTATGATAGAGTGTGACTGCATTTATCAAATTTGCTGACGTATTTTCATCGAGCGGTCGTGGAGCCCCTGGGACGTGCATACGGAGCCCCTAAAGCACCGATTGAGAACCGCTGACATAAAACATCATGTTTCCGTTTGGCAGCTTCTACCTGCCGCATCCTTGATATTTTCAATTCAGAAATTTACTTGGAAATAACACTCACAAAGAATAGAGCTTTGAAAAAGCTCTAAAACACTGAAGATAACTGTACAGCGCGAAGAAATGAAATGAAGGAAGAAAAGTTATTTATTTTTTGAAGCTGACTTCCTGACTAATTACCAGTGCTAGGATTTTTATGACCTAACAACCGACAGAATATGCTCCATAAAAAATGAATTTATGCCTAAAAAAAATAAATATGCCGTAAAAACCTAAATGCACGTATTCTTTTATAAACAAAATTACGATATTTCCTCGAGAAAAATACGAAAAATTACAGGAAATTGCCACTCATTGTCAAAAATGATGAAAAGGTACAAAAATAAAATTGCCAATACTTGCTAATATCGCCGAAAAATCGACGATCATTGCCCAAAACGATGCCAATAATATGAAAAATTATCAATTATTGCTGAAATAGCCAATTGCGGGAAATGAAGCTAAGGAAGTGAGAGATTGGGGGAAAAAAACCTCTTCATATTTATGCTGAAAATAATGATCCAAAATATGAAAACATGCCTTAAATTCTGAGCATGAAAAATGCCCTAAAATTACTGAAAAAAAAAATGTATTAACGGCGTTATGGGGGTCATTGTGACCCCACCCGATTTTAATCTTGTCACACCTTGAGAAAGAAATGGTCTGGACCATCTTATTTTCAATACCTTTCAAGCTACTTGTTTAAGTCTGTGTGTTTGACAAACTTATGATGTTATTCTACTTATTCTTCGCTCTATATCATTGATCAAAGTTTCCGTGGCCGCAACACAACACTTGGGTAAGAATTTTTTTTGTCTAACGGCAGGAGTGTTCAAATTGAAATGGCGTATCGGAAGAGCGCCAGTTTTCTCGATAGCTGTTTCAAATTGATCATGGGACATCGGATATCCTAGGTGAGCAGGAGGATAATGTTGTTTGTGAATAGTACGTAAGATCTGTGTGATCAATATTTCATGGTGTTGTTTACAATTACTGTGCTACTGACTTAGAATGAGACTCATTTTGGTACTAGCGAAAATATAGTAAATATTATTTTAATTGTAAATTTTATTTTCTGAGTATATTTCGATCATATATGTTCATTTTTCATTTTTTTTTTCGAATGTGTGTCTTAATAAAAGAAAATTTGTGGGAAAATAATTGAAGAAATTTGTAAAAAATTATTCAGTTAACTAATTGAAGGATGAATGAAGACCCACTAATTTTATGAAGACTCTTTATGTTGATCTTTAAAATGCATTATTATTATGCAATGCTTGCTCAGGTCAAAATGATCCCACACGATGTCAGTTAAGCGCACCAACCTCTTGGCGAGTATTAAAAAAAAAATATCCACCGTTCGGAATCGGCCATAAATTGTAGGTCCTAGTCCAATTTGCCCCCGTGGGCGGAAAATTACTGTGTTGAGATAAAAATGATCAAATGAATCGGAAGAGTCGTCAAAAATGTGTTAAGGATCAAACGTTATACAGAGCACCGAGAGCTCAAAAGAGCCCCCGATTCCTTCTAATCTTGGAGTAACAAAATTAGAAGAGGAATCGGGGATATATTTAATTTATGCTAATAATAATCTGCACAGTGCTCTGCCATACATTAGCATGAAGTATGGTAGAAAATAAGAATTGAAAAAAAAATAGAAAAAAAAAATTGCTTTGGAAGAATCCATTATATTATTTAAGGTATCCGACTACCTTTCTTGTCACTTTTCTTTAAAATGGTTCTGGAGTGACCTTTAAATCATTTTTTGATAGAAAGTGTCTCGAAATGGTGAAAACAGTGATAAATTTTGGTCTATCTATTATATTTTCTATGAAAAAGTCGTTTTTATGTCAAATTTTAGGCAAAATTCATGTGATATTCGAAACACGATTGCAAAAAATTTTATTAATAAAATGCTTTGTGATTTTCACAGTGCATTTAACTAGTAATGTTGCAGGTTATGAACCGAAATTCAAAGGATTGCATGATATGTTCATAAGTTACATCAAAATGTGTTTAAGTACGTGTGAATTTTTTGAAATTTCATCCTACATTTTGTCTATAAAACACTGCAATTCAAAAAATATATGTGATAGACCTTAGATTTTGGTTCATAACCTCAAAAATATATAGCAAAATGTCACATTAAAATTTCGTAAGGATGCAATGAATCAATTTTTACAAATCATGTCACAAAGTCAAGTAAATTGTCAAAAAAATAGTATTCTTCGTAAAACACGTTTAAAGTCTTTATTCGCGTATTACTTGTATGTAAAAACGCAACACTAAAGTGAACGTAACTTTGATTCTAAGCATCATATAAACAAAAAAGGGCCCGTTTTGGAATCACAACAAATAGGGCTTTTATAAAAAATAAAAAAAATGAAAATCCATATTTTCTTCCAAAATGACGTTTCCAACGTAGTCGGATACCTTAAGTTTTCTACGTAGGAAAACGTTTGTAAGAACACTCGCAACTGTAATAAATGAATTAGAAAATAATAGATATTTCTGACATAACTCAAGAAACTAATTTTATTTTTCATTTGTTTCGTCTTATTTCTAGTTACAGTATCAATAATGAAGGCATTTGCAATTTTAAGATACTCTTCCGAAGTTTCATTTGCAGCATAGGATACTAGATGGCAGCATTACCCTATTCCGTAACAAATCGAACGGACTTTATTCAAAGAAATTTATTCGTTCCGTATAAAAAAGCAATAATTTTAGGGAAACACACAAAGTGGTTATAACTAAAGTTAGTTCTTCTAAAAACTGCAAATTTTCAAAATAACGTAATCTAACCGTGAGTGTTCAATTTTTAACCACCAGGAGAGGTTTTATTGAATTTTCCTTTTTTCCAATGTTACATATAGCGTATATACCAATTTTCAATGGAATGCGTCCTCCACAACGGGCATTATATAGGTCGGAGTGGTTTCAGTACATTTCATAAATCTCTCACATGGTCGCATTAAGATATCCTAAAAATTTGGCTGTATTCGGATAAGCAGTTTTTGAGAAAAACTACTGAGAGTATGGAAACTTTATTAACTATAATTACCCTGTATATATTGGTGCATCCAAACACATATCAATGTTCATATCAAGTATAGTGTTGGATAGAACAAGGAGTGGGCAAACTTTCTCCAGTGCGAAAGTATTAAGTATGTCACACGAAGATTTTCTATACAAATTTTTGAAGTTTCGTGAAATACAGATGTACAACCCCTCTTACGGACACCCCATCTCCCCCTTAGATGCGGGCACCCCTCTTTTATGGTAAATTCCCGTATAATAAAAGTATGCATTTCAAACCCATCATTAACAGTCACCCGTCTTTTACGGACGGATCATTTTGTCCCACCGGTGTCCGCAAAAGAGAGGTTTTACTGTATTTAACGATAAAAACCTATACAAGAGTTTAGCTATTTCCATAAGAAAATATTTGAAAATTTTGGCCGGCTCCTCGACCCTTAGCTTGCGCAGTAACGTTTCTTCATAACGATTTTAATGATTTTTTATGGATTTTAAACGATTTCAATGCTTTTTTTTCAATATGATCAATGATTTCTTTCTCTAATTTCAATTCTGTGTATGTAAAGAAGTTATTGGAATTTGCATTTACGTTTATTGCATATCACGTTATTATACGTTTTCTTCCCAACTTAATTGGTTTCTACTCAAATAAACAAATAAACAACAACTATGAAGTTAGTTCATAGTTTCCCAACCTTTTTGTCCCATCACCCTCTTCAGAAATTTTTTGTCCCATCGCCCCCATCGCAATCTCACCCATAGGATCCCATGTTATACCCGTAGCTTCTACCGCCCCTCTCCGGAACATATGATCATTTCATCAACCCCCGGGGGGGGGGGGGGGTTAACGCCCACCTTGGGAATCACTGAGTTAGCGTATGTTCCTGCAGATGCGAATTTTGTTACTCTGAGGGAAAATATCGCAACAGCGTATAATACACACGTGAAAATTTCATTCATCAATAATGAAATTTAAAGGATGGAAAGGACAGTTTTTTTCGGTTTTTGTGTAAAATATTGACATTTATCTATACGCCATCAAAAAATACTTTTCTCCTCAAATTGATTTTATAAATATTAATTTTTATTCCAACCAATCGGAGGAAAAATAGTCATTATTCACACGAGCTAAGAATGGGTTCCCCATCGTTTTCTAAAACATTCGCTGTAGATTAGGTGTCTTAAATTCATATTTCGCGGGCCACTGGTCACCCACCAAGACACGAATTAGTGAAAAACGAAGCCAGCATTTTCGGCTATATGAAACGATGATCGTAATTCTCATTTTGGAGAATCTTTTTGCAATCGTACGACCCCGTTTGGTGCTTCTACAGAAAATCTTGACCAGAATTCTCACTGACCGGTGTCCGGTTTGAATCAATAAGAGAAAAATATATTTTGAAATTTTTTTCTGAATTTTTCATCAGAAATTTTTCTATCAATAGTGGTCGAAAGGTGAAACCTATGAATTAATTTGTCGAGAATTTGCTATTTCAAGACGGAAGTTGGATAGAGTTACAAAACTCTCACAGTGAATTAAAGCTCAAAATTTGCAAAGTTAATTAATAATTGTTTGTTGTTTAATTATTTTGATAATAAAATAATTTAGTTATATCTTTTTTTGCAAAATGAATTCAAATTTTACCATAACAACTCATTGTTTTGTCACCGGGGTGGGATTGCGATTCATCCCCTCTCATTAAATGTAGTTCGTCTAAATTCACGGAAATATTAATGTGGCCCTCTCGGATGCAAAACGTTCTGTAGATGAACGCATTAGTCACTCTACACTACGGGCCCACGGATTGAATATTATTCTGGTAAGGGGATCCGTGATCTTCACCTCATCCTGACATAGAAGTTCGTGGACTAGAGAAGAGGGTAAGAACCCGTCTACTACAACACAATATTCACAATCAGTCTATTTTTAACGAAATTACTTATTTTGTTTTTTGCGATGTCATGAGCAATTTAGTCAAAAGTTATTATTCTTATGTTAAAAGTTATGTTGCAGAGAGCAACAGGCCTACAACGATAAAATATTCAGACATTAAACTTCACTCATAGTTCACATAATATGCGGTAGATGGCAGCACCATAACAAGCATTACGTAGAAACAAGCTTCACGTTAGGTTCATAACACAGACATGCACATCCCAACATGTACCAATTCGTTAGAAATTCCGCAGAGGAATATAGACGTGGTGCATGTGTGATGTGTGGTTTGGTAGTAGTAGTAGTGGTCAAAATTTATTGATCATATGTATTTCTAAACACAATAAGTCGTATTAATCTTCCAAAACATCCCACAAATCATTAGTGAAATGCTTTGATAACAAAAGAAAATATATTTATATATATATATAAATTAATATTATATTATCATTGTGCTTTCCGGGAAAAAAATTTTACACGTATCTCGATTCAATAACAGGGAAAAAAACCCGTATGTGCGTTAAAATAATCAGATTAATCATCAAATTATTCGGTGCAATAAATTGATATCCCCACTACACTTTTTTAACTAAATTTTGAGCAGCCATCGAAAATAATTCAGATGAGTAAGCTAATATAAACTTATTTAAATTTATTCATTCATTTTTGTGAGTGGAAGGCCCGGTCAAACACGAGACCAATGGAAAATGAAGTAGGAGAAATGAAACGATTGATCACTCGGCCCGGTAGGAGTTATGTCAGGGCCCGGTACCGGTCCGAGGCCCGGCGGTTGAGAAACAGTGCCGTACGTGGGATGATTAGGGTCCCAGTTATCGCTGCAGTAGCGATTCATACCCTCTTCGTCTAGTTCCGCAGTCAGCAAGCGATTTTAGCGTGAAGCCATGTTTCATTTGTGCAGTCCCATTATATATATCATTCGTTTATTTACTTTTATTCCTCAGAGAAATGTCAGAAAATATCACATAGATATTTATTCAATTTTTGGTTTCTAATCTCACTACTAGATGGCGAAACCAATTATCATATTGAATAGATGTAGAAAGAATCCACTAGAGGACGTCACTAGCGATATGAAATTGGATACATTATTCGAACTGTTTTCATTATTGCTAGGGTGACCATATTTTCTCGAGAGAAATACGGGAAATTAGGATTCAAAGTACGGGAAAATACGGGACATCGCCAATTATCGCCAAAAATGACACCAAAACCGCACAAAATTGCCAAATATTGTTGAAATAACGGAAAAATCACAGTGGCGGGAAATGCAGCATTACTGCTAATTGCAGTGGATTAAAATGAATTCCACGAAAAAAAACGTTCGATAAGACAAATGTGGGAGATTAATATTCTCATTTATAGTTGTAATTATCATAATATAATTTATAAGTTGAAAAATAATATCAATCTTTGACTTCAATAAAGAATAAAAATTCAAGTAGGCTTCGTGCAAAATACGGGAAAAACCGGGACACTTTTGCCAAAAAGTCGGGACAGCCAAAAAAAAAACAGAAAATACCGGGACTGTCCCGGGAAATACGGGACGTATGGTCACCCTAATTATTGTTGTTTTTATAACCGAAAAAAAAAACCACTTTTGATTGAAAACATGTGATAATAGTTTAATTCAGGGGTTCCCAAACATTTTGAAGCGCAACTCCCTATCACAAGAATTTTATCGACGATGGTCTATTTGTATGACCATATGTTCCGTGTTCCTGGACATATGGTCATGCGATAGACATGTCTGTCTTCCGGAACATAATTTTTCGCTAGTAAGTGCTAAGCTAGTGCTATAAAGCAATTTTCTTCTCGAATGTTATTTGCGCAATCAATGACAAATGGAATGAAATTATTTTTTTTAACATTTACTCGACACAATTGTTTTAATATGAAATTTCAAATATTGAAACAAATTTTTGAATCGTGTGGACGGAATTTCACTTATTTTTGCTCATCACTAGGCTTGTAACACATTTGTTTCTTCTACACACGACAAAAAGTAGGCTCAGGAACACTCTGAACAGTAAATAGAGGCCAACATCACGAAAACAAAGGAAATCGGTATGCTTTCTTCTAACTAGATCATTGTTTCATTTCTTCACCAAATAGCGAGTATTGAACGACAAAACACGCGTCATCAATTGTTCATAATCTAAACTTCAAGCGTAAACTTCTTCCCCCACATATTATCATTATGTGTTTTTAAAAACATATAATTTTAAAATCAGAAGATTCTTTCTGAATCATCCATTAACTGACAATATTGATTATTGTACTCGGAGAATTAAATAAAATTACATCACATGGCACGTCATAGCAACTCAGCTGAGTTCAAACATTAGCGATATATAATTTTGATATTATTATTATTTTATTTTATTTATTTATTTTTTTGCGAAAATGAATATATTTTCTGAACGTTTCATTTTGGAGAATCTTCCTTCCCCAGTTCATTTGCGCGAGCTCCCGGGGGTCGCGACCCATACTCTGGGAACCATCGGTTTAATTGAACGGAAATCCCTCAAAAGAAAAAAAAATTGCCTATAATTGATTCGTCGTTCGAGTAATTTTTTGTATATAAAGCTATTGCATTGCTTTCATGTCTAAAATCATGATTCACCATAGGTGTGGGGTTTTCATGTTTAATTTACAATGTAAAATCACACCATCTATCTAGTTTAGGGATACTTAGACAGTATTACAGGGGGGTTCGTGGTCTTTGAATGAGAAAAAATATCAATTTATTGTTCCTATTTATTGCATACTGAATATTATATGCCACGAGGTAATAGAATATTCAATTTATTGGCGTAGTCAGAACATGTCCTTTACCTTATTACGGTCCAGTGCCCTCCGAAAAAGCTTTTTGGAAGAGCATTTCACTCCTCTGTGAAACTTTATGGAGGAGTTTTATAAAGAGAGGAGGGTCCTTTTTGAAGAACTTATTTCTCTGTATAATTTTCAACCGTCATTCGTTAAAAAAACTGAATTTCATCCACTATTTGTTGAACTCAATAAAAGATTATGAAAAATTACGTATATATATTTCAGTCGTATCAGGGCCGTAGCGTGCCTTTTCGGGGCCCCGGGAAAGACTTTTCGTTCGGGGGCCCTTCTTGAAAAGATTTTTATTATGCAAAATAAGTGTAAATATTTTTTGGGGCTTTGATTCGGCTCGTGGGCCTGGGGCAGTGCCCCGGTTGCCCGGTTTAATAAACTCAGGGGGGGGGGGTACTTCAGAAAAATATGTCTGGAAAAAACTTTTTCTAAAATTTGAAGTTCCATATTCACTTCTTAATAAAATTCGGAGACGTAAAATTGAATTATCATGCGTGAATCACGCGCCAGGATTCGTATTGGTGAACACTGCTACGGGCAGAGATAAAATTTTTAATCCTTAAAACTAATAATTTTTCATTAATCATTATCTTAAGATATATTTACACATTATCTTAAGATATATTTACACATTATCTTAAGATATATTTACACATTATCTTAAGATATATTTACACATTATCTTAAGATATATTTACACATTATCTTGATATCTGATATTTACATTATCTTGATATCTGATATTTACATTATCTTGATATCTGATATTTACATTATCTTGATATTTATATTATCTTGATATTTATATTATCCTGATATCTGATATTTACATTATCTTGATATTTATATTATCTTGATACCAGATATTTATATTATCTTGATACCTGATATTTATATTATCTTGATACCTGATATTTACATTATCTTGATATTTATATTATCTTGATACCTGATATTTACATTATCTTGATATTTATATTATCTTGATACTTATATTATCTTGATATCTTGATATTTACATTATCTTGATATCTGATATTTACATTATCTTGATATTTATATTATCTTGATATTTATATTATCTTGATATTTATATTATCTTGATATTTATATTATCTTGATATTTATATTATCTTGATATTTATATTATCTTGATATCTGATATTTACATTATCTTGATATTTATATTATCCTGATACCTGATATTTACATTATCTTGATATTTATATTATCTTGATATTTATGAAAAATATCTTGTTCACGGCCGCAACTAGGCTGGGGCAACCGGGGCACTGCCCCAATGCCACCGAGCCGAATGGGAGTCCAAAAAAAAATTACACTTATTTTGCATAATAACAACCCTTTCAAGAAGGGCCCCGAAGGAAAAGTCGGTCCCGGGCCCCGAAAAGCCACGTTACGGCCCTGATACGATTGAAATATGTAAACGCCATTTTTCATAATCTTTTATTGAGGTCAACAAATAGTGGCTGAAATTGAGTTTTTTTAACGAATGATGGTTGAAAATTCAAGCGCATTGTATCGAATTTTGTATTCTCATGCTATTGCAGCCATTCAGTAGCGAAATTATTTTCCACGTATCAATTTGTGGGGTGTGTGTATACTTGAAAGAACACATTAAGAAATTGATGAATAGACCCCCCCCCACAAGTCCCCCCCCCCGCCTATACACACACAAATTTGATAATGAGGTTAATCATGTGTGTGTGAAAATTTTTAAATACTGTATTATACCCTCCAAGTTGTTTTTTATCGTTCATTCTACGTTACTGCTGCCATCTAGTAGCGGAATGACGAGACACTTCTATAGATAGGCAACGTTGTCTGTAAATGTGTTTATACATTTTGGAAAATAAAATATACCGGGTGCGGAAAAATCCGTGGCACATTTTGGAAATGAATGAAAAATAGATCCATTTGCATAAAACACGTGTGGTTTACAATAAACTTGATATAGCGTGTAATTTTTTTTTACTTTGATAAATTACAAAAACTCAAAATTTCCTTTTTAGATTGTGGTGAATTGTAAAAAGCCCAACGTAAAGGTTGAGAAGTCACGTAAATACGGTAGAACCAATTATTTTGTCCGGTAATATGGTGCTCAGACATACAAAGTGGAACCTGTTTTACATGACTTTCACATTTCTACGACGTTTGGCTTCTTCCGCAATCGGTTCCTGCACATGTAATTTTTAATGGTAAAAATGAGTAATGTCACTGTGAAGGTAATACATCGGTGGTTATGCATAATCACCAATCGTCTCGATAAAGAAACTTTTCTCAAATATTTCACTACATTTATCACTTTTACTGGTGCTGATGCATAATTTCAAAAATGAAGTTGGAAAGTTTGACAAAGTTTATCATTTGATCATTTTAGTCGTACCACGGTCATTTTCTGCACACGAGGGCTGATTAGACCGGGACCTACAATTTATTGGCGATTTCGAACGGCTGGTTTGTTTTTTATACTCATCGAGAGGTTGGTGCGCTAATCCCTCGATGGGGAAACTTCCTGCGTAGCAATTTTTTGCTGCGGTCAAGTCGCCGTTTTTTGTTGCACCCCTGTGTCAGGAAAGTTTATCTTTTAAATTAAACTAATTAATTACTTTTGCCCGTACATGATACGTGCACTTCACGTGTTCTGAAATAGAAATTTAATTGAAATAAGTGTGAAGAAGATAAAAACATTCATAACAGCATAATCAGTCTTGTAACATCGGCTTTCTTCACACGTATTAAGAAACTAGACCAACATTCTATTTGATCATGCTAGACCGTAACTACATTTGGTTCATTGATTAAGTAATTTTGACGATTTACCATATTTACCCACACAAGTAACGTAATCGTAGTTGGACATGATGAATTCTTGGTTTATAATCAAAACTTAATAAATTAGAATTTGGAGGGAAAATTAGAGTTTGCCTGATTTTACTGTCCGCTAACGGGGAGTGAAATTCCTTTAAAACTCTATTCCATGGGACTGGGGATCATAAAAGTGTCCGTTAACGGGGAGTGTCAATTAAGAAGGTTCGACTACATGTGAATGGGGTGCATTGGATCAATGACATTCATTTCTAAATGCAATATGCTGCAAAAGATGCTATAAACTTATGTTGTAAAAGATTGGTAATATTTTGCAATTTGTGGCAAGTAAATCACTTTAGTGAAATTGGATTATTTAATATTGTAGATAATGAGAATA
This sequence comes from Pholcus phalangioides, assembly GCF_987345545.1. Taxonomy (NCBI): domain Eukaryota; kingdom Metazoa; phylum Arthropoda; class Arachnida; order Araneae; family Pholcidae; genus Pholcus; species Pholcus phalangioides. The sequence goes on along the minus strand of NW_028301616.1, from coordinate 6,700,057 downwards.
TTTGTATTCGGCGAGATTTACGTATTTGAAAGCGTGTGAACTGATGTTGTAAAATATGTTATAACTTCTGCAAATTGTGACAACGCAAATTAGTATACTGATAATGTATTGTAGTAGTGAGAATATGTTATGTAAATACACTAAATTGATTATTGTCAAGTAGTGAGAGGCGCACATACAATATAATTATAAATGTTCGGGAAATTCCTTTTTGAACCTTTCACAATAGTTAATTTTTTGCGTAATATAATTGTCAAATATTCAATCTTATTCATACCTGAAAAGGGTTTTGTATATTATTAAACTTAAAATCAGAGCGATGGTTGTTTTTAAGCAACCATTTTGACATTGACTGATCAATCTTTCTACCTAAGAAGAGGAAACCAAGACGAAGACGAACTCAGTGGTCGGTACTTCGCACCAACTAGCAACGGCAACAAAAGAAATGACATGAAATTTTAGAAAGATGTTTTTCTCACCGTGCATGAATTAAAAGAACAAACACAATCGAGTGTAATATTTTTATTCCAAGAAATAAGTAACACGCCCCATGATATTAACTATGTGCTACATTATACGTCTATTTCCGCACTGCGTCGTGCGAATGATCGGTTGTATTTTATTCAATTTTTTTATCTGTACATATATAATACGTAATCGTGTATTTTTCTCGGAGTGTAATCCATGTATTTACAATTAATAAACAATATTTTCAAAACGAAAAAAAATATATAATTATATACAAACAACAAAACATAAGACTAGCATTAAATGAATATAACAAAAAGCAACAAATGCTCACAATGATGGCGAGTACTAATTTGTGGAGAAAATTAACAATAATAAAATTGTATAATATTTATCTTGAATCGACTAAATGCGAGCTTTTTGAAATGCCTAGAGTATTGTGCAGTTTTCAATTATATGCGTTTTCTGTGCAGTTTTAGAAGGCAATTAATCGGTAATTTTTCTTCTTCATAAATGCATTTTTTTATTTGATATCCGAGACTATAATTATTTGAATGATGTTGTATACATGTAAATTAATGAAACAGGTCCCGGTACAGTGCATATTATTTTACATGAAGTAGACGAATTTTTATTAGTATTTTACTGATACTCAGATACGAAAGAAAATGCGAGTTCTGGCGTATCAATGTGTAATTTTAATTATTTATAATTATGTGTCTTTTTGTTTCAATTCTATTTAATAATTCGATTTTTTTACATACCAATACTAATGCACCCTGGTAATAATGCCCATTTATTACTGACTAGTATTATGAAATAAATATAACACATATATACCAACGGGGTTCAAATTAAAAAATAATAATATTCGGAATTTGTTTAGAGATATTTAAGGATATTTCCATTGATTAGTGGTGCAATAAGAATTCCCCTATTTGTTTGCTATTATATTATTTTCGTTAGTATTAATTTTGTGTTTTCTACTTAATTTTTCATAAACAGGGGGGGGGGGGTAGTAATTTCTTAATGATGTGTTTTCAGTTCGCGTCGGTGCGCGTAATGTCTTAAATAGTACATTTTTCATGTTGTATTTGCTCTTATTAGCATTGCTATCTTTCTTCCGTTACTAATTTTTGGAATTAATTTTGTCAAATTTTATCGGTTTTTATGGAAATTTTCTTGTCATTGATGGATCAACTTGGTTCAACTTTATTTTATCAAATTTTATGGTTTGAAACTACAAACAAAAACATTGAGGGAGGAGCAGAACATCAAAATGGGAAATATTCACTAAAAAAAATAAAGCATGACCAAAAACACTAATGAATGTGCTAGATGGTGATGTTCATTGACACCCAATTTGGGATATCCTTTTTTTTAAAGAATGGCCATGAAAAACGCTGTTCGTGGCAAGAGTAACCATCATTTTCCAGCAATGATAAATGTGCGTATTTGGAAAAGATGTGTGCATTTCGAAAAAATGATACAACAGAGAACATCAGACAGAAGACACGGTAATGAAAATTCTTGTTATCGATTTACTTCATAGGAAACGGGGGATTCTTGTGAAGGGTGCATTTTAGAACCAGCAGGTGTTTCTTTCCATTAGGTAACGGACGTTCTCTTTCCACCAGCTGCATTTCAAAGGTAATGAACGTTTTTTTGCCACCCGGTTTATTTCAGAGGAAACATGTTTTTCACCATCAGGTACATTTCAAAGGAAAAAGGTGTTATTTGCCGCGAGGTGCAGTACTGGCCAGCGGGAGTTTCTAGCCGCAAGATGCATTACTGTAAACGCTTATCAGGATCCGCGATGTGTGTGCTTTCCGCTAGTGGTCACCTTTGTGATGCGTTGGGACTTTGTGGCGGCCTACCGGTTAGAAATTCCATGGAATATAGACATAAGCTGTCATTCGGTTGGCCAGCCAGAAGATGCATCTCGGAGCTAACTGGTGTTTCTTGCGAAGATGTGCATTTTACTGGAAACAGGTGTTTCTTGTCGAGAAGCGTATTTTAGAGGAGGCAGGTGTTTTTTCCAAGATGTGTGTCTTAGAAGAAGCAGGTGTTTCTTGCCCAAAATAATATTTCAGAGGAAACAGGTGTTTCTTGCCAAAAATAATATTTCAGAGGAAACAGGTGTCTCTTGCCAAAAATAATATTTCAGAGGAAACAGGTGTTTCTTGCCAAAAATAATATTTCAGAGGAAACAGGGGTTTCTTGCCAAAAATAATATTTCAGAGGAAACAGGTGTTTCTTGCCAAAAATAATATTTCAGAGGAAATGGCAAACTCTTGAAGCGTTTACACGAGATTGGAATAGGGGGCAACTTGCTGAATTGGATAGAATCGTGGTTAAGAGATAGGTCGCAACGAGTTATGGTGAACGGGGAATTCTCTGGTTGGACAGACGTCACAAGTGGAGTTCCTCAGGGAAGTGTCCTTGGCCCCATACTTTTTTCACTTTTTATCGACAAACTCGATCAGGGTATCGATGGAATTACTAGCAAATTCGCAGATGATGTGAAGCTAATGGGGGTAATCGGAAATGAAAGCGATAGGGAGTTGCTCCAGACCAACTTAAACAAGATTGCAGCATGGGCAAATGAATGGAGCATGACGTTTAGCGTAGATAAGTGCATGGTCGCTCATTTTGGTTCGAACAACCCACGGTTCTCTTACGAGTTGAATGGTGTCACTATCCCGGATGCAACTAGAGTCACCGATTTGGGAATTCTCATTGACGAGCGACTTAAGTTTTCTGAACATTGTTCAGCGGTTGTCAAAAAATCGAATAGAATGCTTGGTCTCATTTTCAAAAAGGTCTCTTCGCGTTCTCCTAAAGTCATTCTTCCGCTTTTTCGAGGCTTAGTTCGTCCTGGACTGGAGTATGCTGTAAGGTTTTGGAGACCATACCTACAGAGGGACATAGACTTGGTTGAAGGGGTGCAGAGAAGAGCTACGCGTGTCCTTATTGGCACACGGGGCTTGAGGTATGAAGAGAGACTTCATTTTTTGAATATGTTTACACTGGATGAACGCAGGTGTCGAGGAGATATGATCGAAGTGTTCAAAATTTTCAATGGGATGGATAGGATGGACCATGAACTTTTAGTACACCGCCAATCGACTGCTTTTACAAGGGGACACCAGTATCGATTGGTGAGGGACAATGCAAGGTTATGGTGTCGCAGGGAATTTTTCTCCAATAGGGTTGTTAATAAATGGAATAGCTTACCCCCGGAGGTAGTAAATTGTAACACAATTGACACGTTTAAAAAGAAATACGATAAACATGTTGGGGTAAATCGAGAAGCTATCCATTCTTAGAATAAGACAACCATAAGTATTCTTTATGGGCATTGTATAATATTTTATCATGTGTATATATTGTTTGTAATTTGTGTTAATTGCATTTTTAATTGGGTTGCTGTATTTTTGAAACATATGACAACCATATTTTTATGGGCATCTTTTCAGCCACCTCGTTGGGCATTTTGCCTGTTGTGGCGTTGTATTTGTATTTGTATTTGTATTTGTATAAATAGGTGTTTTTTTCCAAGAAGTGTGTTTTAGAGGGAAAATGTGTTTCTTGCTAAAATATATATTCTAGAGGCAGCGAGTTTTTCTGGCTCTTAATTTCAACAGCCCTTTCACAAAGAATAAGTCGCAGTTGGCTACATAGGGAATGGCTGAAGAAAGATTTTTATATTTCTATCAAATATTGGGAAGACTTTCCGGTCATGTTTGTGTGAATATACGATGAAGTTCTTTCAATGTTCTATAAAAGTACCTTTACTTCCAATTTTTCTCAATGGTTTTGTTTGAAGTTTTGAAAAATAATTGATTTGAATGCGTTTTTTTTACTAAGTTTCCTCTTCTATTATGGATTTTTGATAACTGGTTTTGTGAAATAGAAACTTCATCAATATACTGTATGTTGAACATAAAAACTTTGAGGAATGTGGACAACATGAAAATCAACCATATTCACATATGGAAAGAAAGCTTGACTCTGTGAGTAGTACCAATGCAACACCAAGTGACATTGATGTTCACCAGATCATTTGGGATTTGTTTTATGGAGCCAAATTCTACGGCATGAGAATGTACCTCATGAAAAAAATGGTGATTGTCACTATAAGTTGTATGAATAGAGCGATAAATGTGGAATCGAAGCATTTTTGGAAATATAATATTACAGCGGGTGATCGGGAGAGGCCATGAATAAAAGTTCTTGTTCATGATGCATTTGACCCGAAACAGGTGTTTCTTTCCAGATGCATTTCAGAGGAAACGTGTTTTTATTGCAACCAAGTAGCATTTCGGTGAAAAAAAGCGTTTCTTACCTACACAGGTGCATTTCCGGGGAAACAGATGTTATTTGTTACTAGGCTATGGACATTTTTTGCCAACAATTGCATTTCAAAGGGACCCAGTGTTTTCAGAGTTTCTTGTCAAGCGGAGGATTTCATAGACAACGGATTTTCTATCACCCAATACAATTGGTAGTTCCAAACCAAACAAAAAAAAAATCTCCCAATTGCTTCCTTGGCGTGCTGGTAGTAAGAGTTTCCTGTGTGAATATGGCTCATTTTGATCTGATCTCCTCAAAAATCTCGAAATTTTCGCTTGAAATTTAAAAGCACCTTGAAAATTACGACATTTGAAATATATTTCTGCAAAAAAACTTTGGTTTAATTTACATTATATTGCATTTCAATTTTTTTTCTTTAGTATTGTTTGATAAAATTTTAAATTGAGTTCATTATCATTCTCTCATGCAACATAACACCAGCAGAATTAGAAATTATGACGACAATAATAACTGCTATGATTTGAAAAACGATCGGTTGATGATAATAGAGACGATATCGATTGGCACTTTAGAAAATTTGAATGTTTTTTTACTACTAGGTTTTTCCACGACCGATTCAATGCCTAAAACTGTAATCGATACTACTGTACAGATTGCACTGAACCCGTTTCTTGAGCGGGGTTATTATTATCACCTGGTCTGGGAGTACAATAAAATTTTTTGTGAGCGATAAAATTTGACAAGTAGTTGAACGATATGTCACAGGATTTGCAATATTTTGGCCCCGATTTGTTAATGTTGTTGGTGGCGGACAAAGCGCTGGATGAGGATGAAGAAGACGACGAAGATGATGAGGTAATGGACTGTCCTTCGACAGAGAGCGAGCGCTTCAATGTCCTGCCGTCCGTCGATGTCACGGGAGGTGGGGATAAAGACTCCGTTTTTATGGGAAGCGGTCCTCCTTCGCATTTCAGCTTGCTCGATGATTCGATGGCGTTCGATGTTGTTCCGTTGACCACTAACGGCTTGTCTGGATTTTCTGCGGCGGCAGATTTCGTCTTGACGACGTCGATAGGTTCGGTCGTGTCTATCGGAGGTTTGTTGTCGTGCACGGCGATGACGGCCGACGGCTTGCTGTTCACGATGCTGGTCATGCTCTGCGTTGCCATGAGTTCTTTGTGCACAAGTTTGACGTGTCTGACTACGTTCCCCTTGTATGACGACGAGTAACCGCATATCTGGCACCAGTGCGTTATTTCACCGGAGAAGACCTGGTCCGAGACTATATCCGAGAGTCCTTTGCGAGGACCAACGATTTCCGTAGTTGGTATTCCTGTTGCCGCTATGGTTGGTGGCACCAGGTTGACTGGGATCGATTCACTGTGCATTGAATCAGACGAAAAAGCGGAAAGTTTTTCCGTTAGCGAGTTTCTGCTGTTCTTTCTGTTGATGGAACCTATCTCGGCACCACCTTCGTCAACGCATAATATATAGGCTTCCTCTGGAGTGGTGTTATTCTTGTCCAGATGTATTCTTATGTGAGTGCGCATGCCTCTGAGCGTGTGGCCTTTGTAACCACACAGTGAACACCGGAAAGACTTCACACCCGTATGAGTAACCAAGTGCCTCTGCGCAGCGCTCAACGTCGGGCAGTACACGTCGCAGTAAGGACACTTCCTCTGTAGAGCGCACGGATGACTCTTCAGGGCTTCTTCCGTAGGATAGGAATTTTTACATTTGCTGCAGCGAAAATCTCCACGGATCGCTGAGGGTACCATGGCTATCGGTTGCACGTTGGCGTTTTCCCTCTTAGGGCAATAGTAAGTCTGGTGGGCCGTGAGATTGTCCATTGAGGTGAATTTTATACCGCATGCCATACAGTAATACTGCAGAACAGTCCCTTGGTTTTTGGGACTGATGTTGCCACCTGGAAGTTCGACCGACTCTGGAGTTACAGGGTGGGAGATCACAGGTGAGTTTGAGTTTGCACCTCGAGGACCTGTAGAATAGGAAAAAACAAGCATGAAGATTCGTTTCATTATGCATGAATTTTCATCATCAAAAACTCAAATTTATCATGGAATCCGATTTCCATGCTCACCTGCCTCTTCGGTGTCTGAAGTTCGTTCGTCCGTAGTGGTCCTTGGAACCTCTTGCGGGGAGCTCTGCTGCACCTTTTGGACACGTGATGCGCAGTACATGCTCTTGTGTACCAGATAGTTCTCGTGCTTGTAAAAAACGATGTTACACTCTTTGCACTTACTGGTACCTTGCTTCACTAGTACTTGTGGTGTAGGGGTGACTGGAGTCGTAGAGACACACGGATTTCTTGGATCCAGCAAGATTCCTGGGGGTATTACCGGTGGGACTAATGGCAAGTTCTTAACACCCACAGCAGCTGCTGCTACTTCGATCGGGACATTGGGCAATGGCGAATCAGCAAAGTTCAATTTAGACACTGAAGAAGTTGAAGACGAATCCTCACAAATCAAAGCCCGAGCTGTAACTGCATCAGTTGATTTCTTTACCGGGTCTACGATTTCATTTGGTGTCTTGAGTTCGGGGTCACATTTCTTTCGGAAGCTCAAGTCCAATGGCTTTTCAGTTTCTTCTTTTGAGGCTGGTGGAATAATCGTTTTGTGTCCTGCGTTTTCCTGAGAGGTCTTCTTACCCTGGGTAGCTTCTGGTGATGAGACTTTGACGTCATCCGGAGAGCCCGCTGCTCTTTCAGATGCTGTTGCTGCTGTCATGTAGTTTGTGATTGCATTCCGTTCGTCGGAACTGCTGTCACCACTGGGAGAAACTGCTGCAGTAGCTGCAGCAGCAGCCGATGTGTTTGGTATTATGATGCTACCAGAGGGTATGAGTCCACCAGCCGGTGTCAGGCCACCACCAGGAACATACGAGCACGGCACCAGAATCAAGGGGCTCGTCGATATCGCTGCGTACAGAGGCTGATTTAGCATCATACCATAAGAGTTTGTGCTGATATCTTGCGATGCCAACTCACTCAGTTTTTCTTGTGGAGAGCCGGTTCTAACGACTGATTGTGAGGATTGAGGTGAATCGGTGTTGGAGGTAGTTGATTTGTGAACGTGCCTGGTGCTGCAGTAGAACTGTTTGTGAACCTGGTAGTTTTTGTAGGATGCGAACTGTATGTCGCAGTTCGCGCAGTACCTCGCGACGGGAGGTATACTGATCGGGATTTCATTGGAAGCGTCCGCATTCGGCGACGTACCGTGCATCCGTATGTGCCTCGTTACGCTGGCTTTCTTGTCCGAGGCGTACTTGCAATATGGGCACCTGAAGATGCGAGGTGACTTCAACATGTTACTCCCGTTTCCTGAGTTGATAATTACGGATGAATGCGGTACGAGTGGCAGCTGTTTGTCCACGTTGTCATTGTTCTCGTCCCGTTCATTTGGCAATTTTGGGGAAGAATTGGTTTCTTTGGCTTGTTTCACTTGTTCTGAGTCAGATGATGGGCTACCGCTTGACCTGACGTTATCCACCGTGTCTAAAAAAACAATGAAAAATATTTCGAGTTACGCAATCGTTATTTTCCTAAAGTTTATGGCAGAAATATCTTCAAAACCGAGAGGATCAATTCAAAGGTGAACAAATTCATTTGTACGAGCAATAATTGTGAAATTGAAGCAATAAGATACATCATTCACATATTAGGTTCCTTCCGTTCCCACAAAGCCGAGGTTCCCAAAATTTTTGAAGGGCGACCCCTTTTGACCGGAAAATTTACCATCAATACCCGCATAGGCTGACTATATGTCCTGGTTTACCGGGAAATCTCGATTCCTCTGCTAGCAAATGTTGCTGTCACTTTGCTTTTTTTGGTTTTAATTAGGCGATATTGACTTTTAACACACATAGTATTAATTTTTTTTTTAATATTATATAAAATTCTCAACAGCATCATAGCCCCAGGGCAGAACAAAAGAGAGCTAGATGACCCTGTGTGCTCCGTAAATTCTGCAATTCAAGAATCTTCACTTCTAAGGGAATGAAAAGTTCCCAAAAAAAAAAAAATCGGAAAAAACATCGTTTTCAGAACTTATAACTTCCTGATGAAACGGAAAATGGTATTCATTAACTTCTGGAGCTTCTGGTTCAAACTTCCGATGTGAAAAAAATGTAATGTCAGTGCTTATAAGTTGTTTGGCCCTCTTGGAGTGGTCTGGAGTCTTTTAAACCTGGCGCGATATCTAGTTAAAATTCAAAATAAAGAATAGCTTAGCGAGTAGCAGTAACAAAATAGTTTTCTTCTATGAAAGCTGTCCGGGTTCCGGCACGTTTAGGGTTCTGTGGCATTTGATGCGGCACCCCCAAAAAAAGCTTTCGCTGAACCCCAGGGTTCCACGGAATGATTTAGAGTATAGCAAAAACCTCTCTGTTGGGATTCTCATTTAATCGTACTTATGAATGTATAGCGTCCGGCTACCGCTGATGCAGTCGAAACATGTGAAGACGAACTCGTATAATAAAAAATTGCACATTAACTAAATATTTTTCAGTCTGGACATAATTAAATCTTCTTTTTTTTTTTGTCAGTATGAATATGATTTAAGTAAATTCCGTTTGTAGGAAACAGTTAAGAGTATTTTTCTGACTTCGTCTATTTAACGTGGTTTGACTATGTATAAGACAGATTTTTTTGCGCCATCTATCCTCAGTGAAACATACTAATAAAGAGAAGACACGTTTTGTTTTACAATTTAGCCAATAGATGGCGGAATCAAACATAAGTGAAGAAACGTGAGACTGACTGAGCGGCCAAGATTTTCTGAGGGAGTGTCATGCCTGTTGGCCCCACCCCATCAGTCCCTCGGAAAGAGTCCCCTTGCGGGCTGAATGAAGAAAAAGTGGAACGTGTCTGGTAGAGTTATAGTAACGTGTGAATACTTGCAGAAAAATCCTAACATTCAAATCAAAAATTATATAAAAAAATGAAATTAAATAGTCTCTTAATTTTTTATCGATTCATAGAAGTAGAAATTACAAAAGTATTATCTATATTATCGTAGTGTAAGAGGGTTGAGTACCCTCGGAAATACAATACCATCGAATTCCGTTATAACGATCTCCAAGAGACCGGAAAAATCACTTCATTAAAACGAAATTTCGCTACAAAAGGAATTCCAGGTGTTTTCATTGTTCCTATGGAAACTTATCTGGGAGATTGGAAAAGTATTCGACTGTATTAACAACACTCGAAGCTAATTTTATATGCGAATTGCATCTGAACAGTTTTTCTGAGGTAGTTGAAAAATCTCATGACTTTTCTCATCTTATATTGAGGGCGTTTTTTTTTATCTGCTTTAATTTAAACTTTTCACGTAGCTCAGTTTTGAAATAAAACGAAGTTCTACCTAGGACCACAATAGTGGCCAAAATAACCGCTATAGAGAATGTGCATTACTGTGGTTACAGAACTTCCTGAAATGGAAATTTTCCTTATGCGAACTTAAATATTGGAAGTATAGGGGGTTTGTTATTTCCCAGCATTGAATTTGTACCTTTCAAATCTGCGCATCTGAAGAAGCTCATCAATCCATTTGACATTTATTTGGTTATTTGCTGCTTTTATTCCATAGGTGTGAGTATCAAGGGTTTAGCGTTCTTCATGGTTCGGAGAAAAGATGTTCACACCACAAAGAGTTTCTTCATCTTAGACGACATTGACAATACCAGTTCTGCGCACCGATAATATTATTTTTAGAACTATATTACTATATAACTACTTAAAAATTTTTGTTTGAAAATCGTAGGTTTATTCATCAAATGGTGAGAACATCAAACCTGAGCACAACTGTTACCATGGGAGGCAAGATTTTAGTTATTCAACACATGGTGAATAATCAGGAAAAAACGGACTTAAATTCTTGTTAGCTGTCAAAATAGTAATTTCAAATATCAAATGGAAAAAGCGATTTTTTTAAAGAGGAAATTGGCAAGTCTTAGTTCGTAGATATGTAATTAAGAGTAATTCTTAATAATTTATTCAATTATCATGTTAGTTATTTTTACTTTTTGACAGATAGCTAGGTCTACCTAATGTTATATTTTGTTACCGCTATTTAAATCCAATATTTATAACTAAATGGACGTTTTTACTGTGGATGCAGTGCCTGAATCATATTGACACTGATGGACCGAAAATGCAGTAAAGAAACAAATATTACAGTAAAAGTCCTCTTTTCGGACAAAGGTGGGACAAAAAAAAATCATTCATAAAGGGGGAGGGGGTGACCGTTAAACAGGGGATTTTAAAGGAATAGTTTTAATTTACGAGGAAAATTATTATTTGGCGCCTTAAAAGAGGTGTGACCGCATCTGAAGGGGCGTTGATAGTTAAAGAAGGGTTTTAGTGCATTTGTTGAAAATGCAATAGCGTCGAATATATTTGCTTTATTTTAAAGAAAAGATAAATTTTTGTTTAAACTATTTTAGAGTATTTTAAATTAATTTTTATTTAAAATCACGAACATTTCTAACTTACCATTTCTTTGTAACATTTATTGACGTTTTATCATGAGACTCTTGAAGCCGAACTGTCAAATGTTTTGTGTACATTACATTTTTAAATAAAAACTATCGTAAGGCCGGGATTACACTATAAAAATTTTATGAAAGTTGTTTTATAAAACTTGAAAAATACAGCCAATAAGCGATACATTCGAACGAGTGTAATCAGTAGATTTATTTATTTGGTTTTTTTTCAAATTTTGTAAACGATCCTTTATCAAACTTTTATAGGGTAAAACAGACTTAACACATGTAAACTCCATGTTAAAATGAATGCAATGTAACATTAAAATTCAATATTTGATTCGTGTATGAATTATGAAGCAATAAAATATATCACCTGTCTTAGTGTTCATGTTGGTGTCTTCTGTATCAGTATCAGAAATAGAAGCGGATATTCTTTGTGAGCAATAATATATCTGATGAATGTGGAGTGTTCTCGGGCTACTGAATTTAATATCACAAGCACCACACTGAAAGCCTGAGAAATGGACAAAAAATAATGATGAAATATAGATCAATAATGAATCGATATGGATTCCATTAAGGAGCATAAAAAACTTTCTTATATAGAAACATTATTAAAAATATTGTGTTTATCCATGGATTCATTCACAAATGTAACCGTATGTATTTGATTGTGTATGCTACTCTGTGAGTGTACAGAATTTTACATCTCTTTAATACTGATTTTTTCAAGAATTTCAAATACATGCATTAAAAACAGATTGCGAACATGATAAAATTGAATGAAATAAATGTAATTGAATTAAAAATGATTCAGAATAAAGAAAACTGTTCACACACTTCACAAAATGCCGAAAATGATTTGATATCCATTCATAAATAATGATAATAATACTTGGAAACTTTTGAAATTAATTTTGAATATTTTATCATTTCGCAAGCTGTTTTTAATGCGACTTTTTGAAAATTTGTAAAAAATTAAGTATTAGCGATATCTAAAATTTTGAACAGGCGTAGAATTGCACACACACAATCAAATGTATGTGGTGACATTTTTGAAATAAATCAATGGATAAATAATATTTTTAATAATACTTCTACCTAAGAAAAGTTTTTACCGTGTTAAAGGGTAAGATATCCCTTAAACGGAACTACAAGTAATTACGGGCATTCAATTATACAGTCGATCGCGTTACGAGCTCGTGACTAATGAAATAATTTTCAATATTTTCTTTCATTCCGCTATTCAATTTATTTATTATTAATTATGATTTTTACTAGAACTTAAATAAGAAGTCCGGTGGAAATAAGCAGATATTTTGGGCTCATCTTGACCAAATTTTCTTTGTAAAAATGAACATGCCAAAGAAAAGAAGCAATACAAAATTAATGATTCCTTTAAAAAAAATAGTTTATCTCTTGAGAGAGAGAGAGAGAAATTTTGCATTAATCTAATCATTTTTCTTGTTCTGTGAATGGAATAAAAAGTTATAATATTAATTTTGTTATAATATAAGCATTCACAATGATATTATAAATCACAAGTATTGGGTCAGAAAATAATAACAAACTAGCAATAATTATACGCAGTTAATTGCATGAACGTACAGTACGTATATTTAAAATTATCCGATGCCAAAAGTCAAGATCGAACAGTTTGATGGTTTTTGTTCATTTCTTTGCGAAAAAGGAGCGGGGCGGGACTCCGTTAGGGGGCATCGTAGTGAATTGAATGATCTTGTTTTTGAAACCAAGACGATTCTTCAAAATATGCGCTACATATTAATAGCTAAATTACTACTATTTATCCTCACATGCAACTCGTTCGAATTCCTCTGAAGAATTTCTAACGGATTGGTACATGCGGGCATGCGTTGCCTGTGTGTAATAAGCATGGGCCTTACGTATTTATGTTGTGCTTGTTTCGCGTTCTTGCTAATGATGGCACCTGACTTCCATATTTTGAAGTGAAGATGATAAATACTTGAATTTTCGTGTTATGCAAGTATCATGTTGAAGATTGGCTGCTCTCTGCGAAAGGACTTTTCAGAGGAAGACCGACTCATATTCGCCCCTCGAAGTTTCATATTGTGAATGAATAACGCAGTCAAAAAAGTGACGTAATACAGACAATGCTCGTTATAACGACGATGTGTTATTGGAACCTTTACATTAAAACGACAGGTACGATAAGATCCCATGTTTTCCTACTTTGCCATGTTATTTTTCGTCCAATACAACGGCTTGCAAAGATCATTCAATCAACTACAACGTCCTAACTCAGCTCTGCCTGCCCACGCTTCCTTTTTGCAAATAGATGGACAAAATACATCAAAGTGTTTGATCTTGACCTTTTTGACATTGGAGATTTCGGTACGTGATTACATGCATTTGTAGTTGATTATAACAATTTTTATTGTTATTTTATAACCTGATACACTTTCATGGCAACTGCTTACGTTATAATGAAATGAATATTATACCTTTTTATTTCGTGTGAGTACGGAATTCTCTTGAAAAAGAAAAAGTGTTTTTTTTTTTTAACTTTCGAGATAACTAACTTCTGATAACGTCCGTTTTCCGTAGAACGATGACGACCGTTATAACGAGCGTTATAATGTTAAAGTATAGAGATAAGCAAAGGAAGCTGAAAATTTGAAAATTTTAGACTTAAAGTGATAAACGTGGTAAGTGCCTAAATGTTGGGAAATTGCAAAAAGCTGTTTTCGAACATAAAAATGCGACCTATTAACACGCTCTTTTGAACTACTTAGAGGACAACCAGCCTATTTTTACGTTTACGACATTACAAAGCATTGGTCATTTGACACTTAAACTCGAAAAATGCAGTTTGAAATTTTTGGCACTTACATTGTTTATCACTTTTAGTCTTCGATCGTTAGTTAATTCATGATGTTTGCAGGTTTTATGATGAAACAAAACCATTGCAGTTCGTGATGAATCAATTGAATTTGACCTACCAGTGCCGCTTCCCGAGCCTGGTCCGTAACTAAAAGTTGAACCGTATCGGAACCCGTTCATATGAGGAGGTGCTGCTGTCGTCGGCGGTGTTGTCGCTGCCACCGCTGGTGTTGATGCTGGAAGAAGGCAACTGTTGCTATTATTCGTGGCATTGTGGAAGTTGTCAACGAGGGTTTCTGATAGGGGTGAAGATGATGGACTCGATGGTTCGTATTTGAAAGCGGAATTACTCCTTGTTTCAGTTTTCGGTGGCACCTGAATAAGTTAGACAAGAAAACAATTACTTGTTTTTTATAATCTAGCTGTAAATATTTACGTAATAATCGAGGTAATTATTTCTAAGACAGAAAGAAAAGGCTGTACCTCTGAGGTCTTGAATGATAGCCTCCCGCTTTCCGCTGCTGGAGGTGAAAAGTCCTTTATTTTTGCAGTTTCCGCAATCTCCAGGTGGCCATCGTAAACTTCAGGTGGGTGGTGGGCTGTCCGTGGATCACTGGAAGAATTCGAACCACGCCGACGACGATGGTGATGCTGATGCTCCATAAATAATTCCGTGTGGTGTGGATTATGATTACTGATATTATTGTTATTACTGTTATTATTTATGTGACGTGGTGAGCTGTAGGAATGAGGTGAGCTTGAAGATGGCCGTGTCACATAATCCAGGATTTGGCACGTCATCAACAATTCCGTGTGAGGTTCGATCCTGTCTTTTACGGTGCACCATAACTCTGAACCTTTTCAGATTAGAAAAAAAAGAAAACATTCAATTACTATATTTTAATTACAGCTTTAAGATGTTCAAATGATGATATTATACAGTAGAGTTTAGAAAATGTATTAGTCGAAATATATCAAGCAGTGCAGGGATTATCGAGGCATTTTTTACAACAAAAATGGGTCAACTTTGGCCCCTTCGCAGTTCTAAACCCTATGTACCCTTCAGATTCAATATGGTACCTTATTGTTCGAAATTTCTTTTCTTTATGTATATATAGTAGACATGTTTTTCACACATTTAGATACCTTAGTAAAACTGTAAGGGATACGAATTTAGAAAATCGTGATGCTCTCGACTTAAGACATGTATTCTAAGTAGAGAAGGGTAAATTCTGTTTCAAAAATTTAAATAAAAAATCATCAATTGAAATTACAAATAATTTTGTTATTGCAAAAGATTAAAAAGAGATTTCAGAAGCGTCTCTTATTTTAAATTATTTTCAGCATTTTTCAAATATTTCAAATAAGACATACATAATATCAAATGAATCAACTCAATAGTATACCGATAAAATTTGGAGTAAAAATCGTCATGGGAAATAAATTGCTGAATTGAAAGTGAATTCGGAGCTCAGCTCTCTTAGCTTATAAATGTATACGAATTGTCAATATTTATATTGAATTCCCAACTAAATAAATTCTCATATTCAAAAGCAATACCTTTAATTCCTTGTCTATACTCCGCATATGTAAATTTCTGGAACGTGACTAATGAAACTAATATAATGAGAATACTTGTCTGTCTCACCACTGATGGAAAACCTATTGAAACACATAAGAGACTGCTGATCGCGGTTAACTCTTTACCGACCATAACGGCAGTAGACGGTTCTACAAGTAAACATCCGAGACGATGCTATATGGGTATATCCGAGACGATGGGTATATAAGAGATTATAATGAAAGGGTAGGGAGGGATGATGATTGACAACTCTTGTCAGGGTCACGAACAAAGAAGGCAGCATGCGTAGATGCCCCATCAGTTGCATTTCAGAAGCTCCACTCAAGCTTCACAATGAAGCTCGCTGTTGTTTGTAACAATGAAATATAGGAACTAAATAGTAAATAAAAGAGGGGGGTTATGGGTGAGCAGTTGGAAAAATCCATTTCAGAAAGCAAAAATATTTAATTTTCACGGACTTCTCAGTATCCTTCCCCCTTAAATAAAAAAATTTTGTCCTCACTCGTGATCTTTCAAAAATTACATATTTAAAAAATTGATTTTTTAAATTATTCATTTTTATTTGAATTGACGTGAAAATCTGCAAATTCAGGATGGTTATAAATAAACTGATACTACAGTCGATTCCCGTTTTCACGAATATCGTTACAGCGAAAACAATGTCGTTTTAACGAAAACTTTTCCAATCCCCCAGATAAGTTCACATAGAAACAAAGTAAAAGTGGTTGGAGGAGTGTCTTGCTGCTGGTTGGTTTGTGTCGGTCCGGCTTGGTGTGGGTGGTTTGCTGGTCTTGGCTGTTGGATGTCGTTGGATTTCCCACCGTGGCCCACGTCTCCTGAGACGAACCAGCTTATATCCCCTAGGGCAGAGGTCTATTACCTTTCTCCAGTCGCGAGCACTGCTTGTACCCCTCACAAACAAAGAACACTCTTACGGCAAGTTTGACGTACAAATGCGTGAAATGAGGAGGATTTCAAACTTTGTATGTAATTTATAGAAGGTGTGTGTAGGAACGTTGTTCACGTGCTCGTGAGCACGACATCGCACATGAGCACCGAGCATTCCAGGTGCTTCAGGGAGCATCGTGGTGCTCGTGAGCAATGGGGTTGAAGATGCCTGCCCTAGGGGGACAGAGCGGGGGTCACGGTTGATCTGGAGGCATATAGGATGTACTATGGACCATGGAGAGGGGAAAGATTCAATAAAAAATAGTTCAATTTTCGATAACCAGGTGAAAAAGTTACATTTTTTTCATCGCAGTTATCCTCTTCCCCCCCCCCCCATGGTCTAAATAAGCATAAACCAAATATGTGTGTGCCAGCGTTATTTGCATCATCCATCAGAAGGAGCGCCACGTACGTCTGAGTTGCGTCAGTTTATTCAAAACTATCCTGTACTACTCAGAAGATTATAGTCCTCATTTTAAGTACTGGATGTTTTTAAGTATAACCCATTGATTATAGGCCGAAAATGACGATAAATTGAGTTGATAGGTTTCGAATAATAATAATCTGAATTTAATTAAGCTTAGTAAAATGCATCTTTATGTTTCCTGAAAGATTACTGGATAGAAGTCGGTATATACCATCAAGAGTGAGAGAAACGTTGGCATCTTCGTGAGAAGAGGCTGGCCTAATCAGCTTCAACCATCCTCCCAAATCATCGAGTAACTGAATGATGACATCGCTCCCACTCGGACTTTTCACCTAGAAAAGAGTAAAATATGATATAATATCAGTTGGGGACACATGAGAACCACAAAATACCAAACAATCACATTTGGATTTATAGACAATCGGATAGCGAATGCTATCAGAAGGAATTAATTATTTTTAAATCTGAAATATATACTAAACATGCATAAATTATTTTTATCTGTACGAATAAATTATACTGGTCAATACAATGCATATGTCTCTTAAAAATCCGTGACCAAAAAATGTGTTTTTTAACTTCTTATATATATATAATTGGAAGTAATAATAATATATATATATAAGTATCATAATACAGAGTAAAACCTCCTGCAACGGCCACCTCCGAACAACGGTAATCTCCGAATAACGGTCACATTTTGTTAAAACCGAACGCGTGCCATAGACTTAACATTAAATGTAACCTCCGAACAACGGCCACTTTGGACATCGAGTCGGAAAGAAAAAAAGACATATCTGGATGTGAAAAATAATTTTCAAGCTGATTTTCAAGGGAGTTTTTCCCTTCCCTCCCGAACTTTATGGGGGGTGGGGAATTATGTATGCTTTGTTTTTTCACCTAAATGATCTGAAAATGTGCTGCGGTCCACTTAATTGAAGTGGGAATGTGCCGCAGGTCACTAAAAT
The DNA here is from genome assembly GCF_987345545.1 of Pholcus phalangioides. Taxonomy (NCBI): domain Eukaryota; kingdom Metazoa; phylum Arthropoda; class Arachnida; order Araneae; family Pholcidae; genus Pholcus; species Pholcus phalangioides. The sequence goes on along the minus strand of NW_028301616.1, from coordinate 6,681,978 downwards.
TATCTGTAAATGTGCTGCGGGTCATAAGTGATCTGAGAATGTGTCGCTTAGTTAATTCTTACAGAATTAGGCTTGAGATCGCGGACAACATTAGATGTCCCCATGACCCCCATATTTGGCTCATCAGTCATGAGTCCATGCTAAATAGATGTCTAATTTTTTTTTTTTTTTTCGGAAATAAAACGGTCATTCCCCCAATAATGGCCACCTCTGAATAGCTGCCACATTTTCACCTCCCGTTCGTGGCCGTTTTTTGGGAGGTTTTACTGTAATATTAATGCCACTATATATTTAAAATAATAAATCAAAAATGTTGAGGTCTTGATTACAAGTAATTTCAAGAGAAAGAAATTTATTGAGAATTTATAAACTCCAAGTATTTAGAGTTATTAAATTTAATTTTTGAACTCATTCTTTTATATTCATAATTCTAAACCTTCAGAATTATCAATGAGTTCGGGAAATAAACAGGAAAAACTGCAAAGATATATACTAGAAATGTATATATACCGGAAAAACTGCTTAAAAGATAAAATTCACTCATATAACCGTGAAATAATAATTTTTCAAATTCAGAAAAAATAGTTAACTCTACAACTGCGATTGTAAAATACTACGTGTATTCAAAAATGCAACAGTTATATATATAAAAGCTCTAAAAATTCATAAAACATTGCCTTCACATTCACTAAATATTTTATTAATTTAATATCAGCACATGATACAGTGGTTATTAATGTTTCAAGAAGAAATTTTCACGATCATAATATAACTATGAAAATTAATAAAATATATTTTAATTTTTTATAAGTTTTTGCAATTACATTATAAATTACTGAATTTTTTGGAAAAATCATATCGTGAAGATTATTTGTTTTTTATACTTATGCATCATTAAACGATGCATGAATAATTGCCACGTATCAAGAACAAGACATTTATTATCAATTTGTATGCATAATAATTATTTCCACGCTTCACATAAACACAAACGCAAGCATAACAAAAATAAATACTAGTATTCATTAACGAATATAATTCTTTACAGTTCTGAATCGATAGAAATATTTCTTGTATCCATACATTCATGGAGATTCTATTTCAATTCACAAACAAAAAAAATACCATAACCTAACAAGCAATAACGACATTATACATTAAATACAAAAAAACTTCTTAATATATCACTGGTAGAGATACAGATATCAAAGAATTCTCAAATAACAAAATATTCCTGGAAAATTTACTGTATAAGATAAAAATACAATGAAAAATTGCTATCTCGATTAAAATGAGAATGTAAAATAAAATTGAAATTTCACTATTGAAATTTCGCAATTATTACAGATATTATATGTTGGGGGGGATTCGAGATAGAAAGAAAATAAGGGATAGGGATATAACAATAGAAAAAAATGAAGAAAAAAAACGCAAGAAGAAAATGAAGATCACTATACTTTATGTATAGCGATAAACTCTAAAAATATGCATAAATAATTACGTTTACATTCTATACAGTAATTTATTTATAAAATGTCAGCGTGGGATAAATATTTATGATATAAATATTTCAGAATGAAATTTTGATAAATATTGGCACGATTATATAAGAAATTTTAAATTTTCATAATAAGTATTCAGAGTGGCATTTTAAATTACTGAATTTTGAATTTTTTGTTGTTAAAATAAACATTAAATAAATAAATATATATATATATGTATCGTAACTATTTGTTTTAAATTTCCATAACATCCAACGGTACGCGAATAATCGTCTCGTATCAAGAACAAAATATATCCCAATTATCAGTATGGAATACATTAATAGTGTAATCGTGTTTTAATTTCCACTCTTCACAAACATATGTACAAATAATAAGAGTAAATACAAATATTTATCAATAAGTAAATATTATTTAATAAATACCCGTATTTACTGGTATCCATATTAATTCTATGAATCGATAAGAGTTTCTAATATCCCTCCCATAAATTCATCAAAAGCGTGTTTACATTTCACGTTAGACCATACATACTTTGATGAGAATTGTTTGTATTGGTGTGTGCTATCAGCTCTTCAAGATTATAAATTCAGTTAGACAAATAAAAATATATCACGTCCCAAAAATAAATACAACACTTTTTGAAAAAAGCTACTCCTTTACAGCTCCAAAAATAATGAACTATTTCCATGGCATTAAATTACAATAAATTTCACAAAAGGCAAGTCTATCAATTATAAAAAACCTAAATTATGCATATATAATTCAGTGAGATTCATTTACTGTAAAAAAAAAAACAAAAAAAAAAAAAACACATATACTGTGATCTTTTACTATTTCCACCTGAATTATATTAATCAACTAAAATACCATAGTAATCAACGCTGTTGCATTGTATAGCAACTTCAATTATATTTCTCATCTAGACCTGATGGAAGGATGGAAAATCTCCATAGGTCTCAAAGTGTGTGTGTTTATTTTTTCTCTTTTTTTTTTTCGTGTATTTCTCGAAATTTCTAATATCCATGTGTTCTTCGAAATTTCTAATATCCATGTGTTCTTCAAAATTTCTCTAATATCCATTTTTTCTTCAAAATTTCTCTAATATCCATTTTTCCTTCAAAATTTCTCTAATATCCATGTATTTTCTTCAAAATTTCTAATATCCACGTATTCTTCAAAATTGCTAATATCCACGTATTCTTCAAAATTGCTAATATCAATGTGTTTCGTCAAAATTCCTAATACCCATGTGTTCTTCAAAATTCCTAATATTCATCAAAATTCCTATCCACAAACAAAATCAATTTATATCCATTTTTCAAAATTTCTAATATCCATGTATTTTCTTCAAAATTTCTAATATCCATGTGTTCTTCAAAATTTCTAATATCCATGTGTTCTTCAAAATTTCTAATATCCTTGTATTTTCTTCAAAATTTCTAATATCCATGTATTTTCTTCAAAATTTCTAATATCCATGTGTTCTTCGAAATTTCTAATATCCATGTGTTCTTCAAAATTTCTCTAATATCCATGTATTTTCTTCAAAATTTCTAATATCCATGTATTTTCTTCAAAATTTCTAATATCCATGTGTTCTTCAAAATTCCTAATATTCATCAAAATTCCTATCCACAAACAAAAACAATTTATATCCATTCTTCAAAATTTCTAATATCCATGTATTTTCTTCAAAATTTCTAATATCCTTGTATTTTCTTCAAAATTTCTAATATCCATGTATTTTCTTCAAAATTTCTAATATCCATGTATTTTCTTCAAAATTTCTAATATACATGTGTTCTTCAAAATTTCTCTAATATCCATGTATTTTCTTCAAAATTTCTAATATCCATGTGTTCTTTTAAATTTATAATATCCACGTATTCTTCAAAATTGCTAATATCAATGTGTTTCGTCAAAATTTCAAATACCCATGTGTTCTTCAAAATCTCTAATATTCATCAAAATTCCTATCCACAAACAAAAACAATTTATATCCATTCTTCAAAATTTCTAATATCCATGTGCTCTTCAAAATTTCTCTAATATCCATGTATTTTCTTCAAAATTTCTAATATCCATGTATTTTCTTCAAAATTTCTAATATACATGTGTTCTTCAAAATTTCTCTAATATCCATGTATTTTCTTCAAAATTTCTAATATCCATGTGTTCTTTTAAATTTATAATATCCACGTATTCTTCAAAATTGCTAATATGTGTTTCGTCAAAATTCCTAATACCCATGTGTTCTTCAAAATTTATAATATCCATGTGTTCTAAAAAATTTCTAATATCCATGTATTTTCTTCAAAATTTCTAATATCCATGTATTTTCTTCAAAATTTCTAATATCCATGTATTTTCTTCAAAATTTCTAATATCCATGTATTTTCTTCAAAATTTCTAATATCCACGTGTTCTTTTAAATTTCTAATATCCACGTATTCTTCAAAATTGCTAACATCAATGTGTTTCGTCAAAATTTCAAACACCCATGTGTTCTTCAAAATCTCTAATATTCATCAAAATTCCTATCCACAAACAAAAACAAAATACCACAACCTAAACGAGAAATTACGACATTGATATATCAAGTACCAAAACAAAAATAGTTTTTTTAACACATCACCGATAGAGAGATACAAATATATCAAAGAACCCCCTCAAATAATAAAACAAAATTCCTAGAAAAATTCCTAGAGGTGATAAAAACAAAATAAAATCAGTATTTTCTCGATTAAAATGAGAGAGAGAGAGAGAAAAAAAAAATTGAAATATCGCTTACATAATTGATGGTTCTTAATACCGATATTGAAAGTCGAGGGGGGTTTTTCGGGATAAAGAAAAAAAAAATACAGGATAGGGATATAGAAAAAATGAAAAAAATAATGAAAAATGAAAAAAAAAAAAATCGCTACAAGAGAGAATGAAGATCGCTATTCTTTAACGAGCACCGATGACGTTTCACTTCAACGATAAGGAAATCGTTCGGCGACTCGTGGAATAGGGTCAGGTTTTTATCCCATATCAGATAATAAATCGTTTTATTAAACTCCATCTCCTCTCTCTCTCTCTCCAAAAAAAATTTTTATTTTTCTATTTTACTTCCGAATTATTTCCCCCCCCCCCAGAAAAATTCCGAAATAAATTTTTTACTTATTCCTAGAAAAATTCCTGTATTTTTTTTTTACTATTATTTTATTTTTTATAGAACTGAGAAAGAGAGAAACTAATGATGATATTATCAGTAAGTGACGATCAAGGCTCGAATATCACGGAAGAGTTAATGTCCAAAATCTAATTTCTAAAAAAAAAAAATTTTTTTTCTTTCTCATCATGTAATTCTCTCTTCTATCTCCATTTTCCTGTCTTTTTTTTTAATTTTTTTTTTATTTTCGCAAAAATTTCAACGGTTATAAAGCTGCTCCGTGTGAACCTTCGATATCTCATTTTAATTTTTAGAAAATTTACTCTCAGGGTAACGATGTCAAAACGTAGTTTCTATCTCGTTTTCGTGAATAAAGAAAATGATACTAGAAAATTTACCTCTCTCTCTCTCTCTCTCTCTCTATATATATATATATATATATATATATATATATATCGTTGCCAAAGACTGATAACTAAACTTAGAGAAGGGTGTGGGGGTGGTTGTCTGTGTTGGGACGTCTAACTCCTCTCCGAAAAATTTTGATAAGAGAATATGATTGGAGTCTTGTATACGGCAGGTAGAGATTTTAACTAAGGTCTCTCTCTCTCTCGTCGTAGTATAAAGTAATTTATTGGTGTGGCAACATTAAAAATATCTTATTTTATTTTTATTATTATTTTTTTTTTTGGCTCTGGATTGACGCTGTGAAATTTCGTGACTGTTAATTTTGATGATGAAGTTGATGAAGCGAGTGCTTAAAATTTATGATGATCGTGGTGTTTGTTTTGCACCTACTAAACCTCGGTAAATAAGCGGGAGGAGGGCTTAAAATATGTATTTACTACACACATACCACACGCATCTAAAAATTTAAGCTTATCTTTTAGCTGGTGGTGCGTTTCGGGTTTTGTACGGGTGTGCGTTAATGGATCATCCGAGCCGATCTTAATGTTGCTTGATGGGTGGAGGTGTGGAAAAAAAAAATTATATAATAATGCGTGTTTATGGCTGATCTTGCTGAGTTTTGACGTAATTTCCTTTGGTCTGAACGCTTGCTGATATTGTGCTTATTAATAGTTTGCTTGTACATCGATGATGTTTTATAACGCAAAAAAAAAAAAAAATACTCGGAACAGTTCGGAGAATGGCCGAACGTGAGAGATAAGGCATCTAGGATTAATCAGAAAATATTATGAACCGTTTTATATGGAGATAACCATAATATAAAACGTTAGTGTGACTGATATTGCCATTTCTCTTTCAAAAAATATTTCTTTCATGATTATGTAGACGGTGAAATGCATTTTAATATACAGTAACTTACATTACTGCTTTCGTTTCCACCCATTGGCAATTTTTGTTACATTTTGTCTATAACTGGCAATTATTTCACTGTTTGGCTTCGATTTGGCGATGGATTTTCCAGATACTTCGTATATGTATTTTTTCTTTTATTTCTCTCTCTCTTTGTATGTGCTCCTTTTTCCAATTTTACATGTTTCTTTCGTATTTTTTCCCATGAAATATGGTCAATCTACCGATACCGTCTATGAAATATTTGATGCTTCTGCTACGATGACACATTGGAAAAATTGTATGAAATCATCATGACTAAGCGATAAAAGCGTGATCATGACCTATGCTAGAATTGAGCAACCTTTTATTGGAGCAGACCAAAAAACAAAAAGGAAAAATGTTGGCGGGTCGGAAATATTCCGACACTCATTCATAATTCAAATTTTTATGCTTGGAAATGAAGTGGGGGTATATGCTGTGTTTTCTTTGAAGACCGCCACGGTTTTATTGCAAAAAAGAGACAATGAGAGAGTTTATCTTTTGCAACTGTGGAAAGATAAATAAGTATATTTTAATAACCTTTATGCATATTTATTTTTTTAGCATATGTGTTTCATTTTTTGCATATGTAAAAATTTTAAAATCAATTTATATTAAAAAATTATAAATAAAAAAAAAAATATGAACAACTATATATTCTTTATGAAAAAAAGATAAAAATCCCTTAATTTTTTATTTTTTAAATTGAAATTGAAAATTTCTCTACTATTATTTTGAGATCTGCGGCAAGCTAAATAGAACCTATAAGCGGGCCGCATCTGGCCCACGGGTCATAGTTTGCCTATCATTGATCTATGCGATCACGCATACTTTGTCATTGTGTGATTCTTATGTCATGTATGAACATTGCAAGGGATACGACATCATATAAATGGAATGAAAGTCTGCATCACTAGTTTCACCTGAAAAAAATACGGATCATCACCAGTGTTGTCATCGAAAAGGCGTGATTGCTTAAATTTATTCAATAGGTGGCAAATAAAGGGCTATCGCAAATTACAGAAAGATATAATACGTTTCACAAAAAGGAACTAACCTAACCAATACGCGAGACGAAAATTTGCATTAACAATCATGATTATCATAATATAATTTGCAAGCCATAGAATTATCTTCAGCCACAATCCAATTTCCATTTGTTCCGACATTCGAAAAAGGAAGAAAAAACTGTAAAGGAGTGAGAGGAGGACGAGAATTGCGCAATAAAATACCACCGCGCGAATGTATATCCGGCCACATACTAGGCTAATTGTGGACTCCTTATATATATAGACTGTTTTTATTTGTATTTATTTTTCCCCACTTTTATACACAGTCAAACCTCATTAATGAGTCACTCTCGGAAGAGCAAAAACATGACTTCGTAAGCGGAGTTACTCGTTAAACGGAGTAAGCCATAGCTGTGCCAATTCCTGTCTGAGGACAATTGGGACTTCTAAAAAAGTGACCCGGTAAGCGGAGTGACGTGTTAACCGGGTGACGCACTAACGAGGTTTGACTGTATTGAATATATCTTTTAGTTTTTTCTTGAATTTACACATAGGGGAAAAACTGAATGATAATATATTTTACCTGTATCACGTTATGCGAAGGTAGGTGCTTGACATCTTCGACATCAGAAATGAGGTTCGCGTTGAAAGGACCGAACAGAAATCCCTCGCGGAGACTAGTTTTGGAGAACACTGTGAATTCCAAGGATTCATCCTCAGGATCTTGAAGGGCGAGTATGTGATGAGGAAGGTGATGCAACTCCGCCACTTCTTCAAGAACGTCTTCACTTTTCCCTGCAAGACATAATGCAATTAATAATGCATAATTTTCTCTCAAAAAAAAAACTTGTTTCCACAAATTTCCGCAAAGAATTACGTATCATCAACAGCCATGCTAAAATTGTTGCTTTCCGGAAAACCACGATGTTCACTGAATTTCGAGTACCTAAAGACCTAAATGTGTGTGTGACGTGGCAACTTATATTCCTAAATAACTTACTACTTGCAAGTACGTTTTCATTCGCAGGGGTCCTGGCAAAAGAGCTCTACAGCCGACATATGATGGTCCTTTCGAGGTGTTGGAGCGTACAGACCGGGGCTATCTCATAAACCTCCCTTCAGGAAAGAAGATTGTCGCTAAAGACCGCCTGACACCAGAACACATATTGGGAGAGACTTTCCTGCTGAAGCTGGATCATTTGACCTGTATGAGCCTACTTATGTCAAGCAACGAGTTTCACCTGCCGATTCTGTTCCACCTGACCATCAAGCTGAGTCCAGTACAAACACTCCAGAGTATTATACTCGGAGCGGTAGAAAAGTTCATTTCCGCGTACTGCTGGTACACTAAGAGGAAAGTATGTGGCGTATACACATGCTAATAAGATGACAACACGTAGATGGCCGATGAAAGGACTGTGCTTTTGTATTCGTTCGCTCACATTTCACTTAACGTTTAATATGAAATAGTTCTTGTTTTTGTTCATTCAAGTTTTGATTAAATAATTAAATAACCTGACATAGCGTTGTCCTTCTGATTCATGGTGTTTTCGCCTCGATATATGTGCAATATTGCAGCAGCATTGGAAGTTCTGACACCTGGTTGACGATATATTTCACCTTCGTAGGGAAAAAATGGGGAGTACGTATTGGCCCCCCCCCCCTTCTTGCAGATGTTTGAGAGTTGCGACCTCCTTTCCCATAATCCTTTCCGCGCCAACCTCTGAATACTTCGATGAAGTGGGAGTCGAAATGCGAAAATTCTTGAATCCGGTTTTAAACGGGCTTCTCCCATTTCCCTGTAAAATAGCCTCAAGAGTCCTTCGCTTACGACCCAATTTCAAGATCTTAATCAACTCCTCCAACTAAGCCATCCAATCAAAGTTGCATTCAAGAACTTCCAATACAAATGTCTCAAAAAAATTAGGGTTGCAAAAAAAAAACATTTTAACAAATTAGTGAATCACAGCCACACATGTTCTGCAACAAAGAGCTGCCATCGTTAATTGGGATATCTACCAACAAATTTAAAATATGAAATGGAAAGTATATGGAAGTATATGTTGCCAATTTAAGTGCAAAGGCAATTATGAATTTTTTTCTTCAAACTGGCAGAAGTAATAAACGTTAAATGCATGCTTAGCATATATGCAAAGCAGGTTATTTTTTTTTTGTTGTTGAAATTTTCGTAACATGAAAGAATGAACGCCAGAACTTTGCTACTGGGCTTATCCCGTTGCCGAAAACTCTTCCAGCCCAGCTTCGTGGCAGAGTTCGGAACACTTAAATTTAAGCTCAAATATTTTAAATTTAAAATTTTTGTAACAAAAACATCTCTCTGTGCACGACACAGTATAACATAGGAGCATATGTAATGGTACAATCAGCATTCGTATATACATATTTACCGTGGATAATATATAGAAGTAAAACTATAATAACTATAAAAAAATAAATAATAGTAATAAATGATGATAATATATAATAGTAATATAAAATAATAATATATAAAACAATAGAAAGGAAATAATATGAAAAAAGCACGTATTTCAGGGTAATTTTTTTTTATTATAGGGGGATATATATAAAAAATATATTTACCACCAGTTCCCTCTGAGTTGAAATTTTCTGGAGGTGTCACCATAACAGCTTAATCCCTTTTATTTTCAGATCAGTTTCCAAAAATTTCACTAAAATTTTAAAACCAACCATAAAATTCTATTCCTCCTAACCTTCAATTTCACCACCAAAATATCTCGGATATCGTTGACTGATCTCATGACACATTTTCGTGTACCTCGTCACACCATTTGGGAACCACCGACTCGGAATAATTACCCCAACGTACGTAAAAAGAATGAAAATTTAGAAAATATTATACGACTACAAGTGTATATAACAAAAATCCAAATTGAGGAAATAAATCTTTCTGGAATCGTCGAATCGGAATAGAAAAGAAAGGCATCAATTCTGAGATCGCATCGAATTTTCTTATATAGTTAAAAGACAGTCAGATATTGTTGGCAGCTCTGACAGAGCCATCACAATAAATCACAAACAGGGAGAGAGAGAGACAGACAGAGACAAGGTTCTCATCTGATGCGGCAAGGCAACAGCATCAAGAACGGTATAAAACAGTAAAGCAAGCCACTCACATCCCAGAGAAGGGCTTTGATGGATTGCCGAGTTCTGTACGTGTCATCCTGCCCCGATAAACGACTGTCACCTCGAGGAAAGATTTTCAGTAGATTAAACGCCTTGTGAGATGGTTGTGATGGCTACTACCTGTAGCAACATCTTTATAAGGCGAAGAAGAGAAATAATTCCCAATATATTTATACGAGATAAGAAAATGCGCTTTTATTCGGGATTTGAAGAAATTGTCTAAGGATTAGATGTATCTGATTTAAGAAATTTATTAATGAAGACATTAATGCAATCAAACAAAATTTTCATTATGTATTTGGACTTGAAGAACATAAAGTAGGAGTGAGACCAAATAAAAATCAAGAATGTGAGACAGAGAATGTCAGACAATGTGAGTGGAAATGTTTTATTTTCTTAGATTTTATAGATCAGGGGTTCTTAACCTATGGGTCGCAACCCAAACTTCGGTAGCAGGGACTTCCGATGTTTGGGTCGCACAAATCCACTTACAGTCAGGGATTCTCGAGCTACGGGTCACGACCCAAACTTCAGTCGCAGAGGCTTCCTGGATCAGTCGTGCAAATTAATTTTTACAGACCTGTTATAGATGCACTGGTTTTGTCACTGGTTTCAAAATCAAACCGTCCCATGGGTCGTGAAGCTTATCTTGTTGTTGATTTTGGGTTGCGGCTGAAACAGGTTAGAAACCCCTGTTATAGGAAAATAGTTTTACCAAATTTTTTATGTTTGCGGAACTATCGGATTAGAATTTTCGACGTCTTTTGGTGACACTTTCAAAATTACCGTGACATATTGGTCGGGAACCACATTCCTATTACCATAATTTCCCGTAATAAAGCCGCTGCTTAAACCACAACCTTTGAAAGTTTTAATTTAATTTTAACTCAAATTTTAGCCATATAATTCAAGGCCATAATCTATTCAATATTTTCTTTCTGAATTCAAGGAATTTAGATGAATATTATAAACATATATTTTAGAGTTTTGTAACAGTAAAACATTTTTTTAATTATTAACACAGTCATGTGAAGATCTCAAGGGAAACCTTAAAAAAAAATTGTTGTGGTTTGGTGGTGGTCAGTTTATTAGATGCAGCACATAACACACGCCTTATTTACCGCAAAATTATGGTATTTTAAACCTGTCACTATATACTTTCAATGAGATATATCCCAAAAATATCACCGAGCTTACCTCCCACTTTGGCTAACCTTATTTAATTATTTTTGATGAGGATCTTTGATGGAGTCCATCTATCTAAAATTTATATTTTACTGTACAACTAAAACTAGTACGTTTTTGTACTTTTGTAAATTTCTAAGTTAACGTTTCTCAAATCGCGTTCCGTAACCTGTAGAACTAACTGTCTTTGCTGATTTCAATTGTTAAAAATGTGTTTACTTGAGACGTTTAGAAATAAACACCGAAAAGTAACTAACGGTGTGGAAATAATCGTGGCATTACTAATTATCATTTGTCCATGGAGAACCACTACTATCGTGGGTATTTAGCCGATATGCGATTGTCCGAAACCATTCCTTCTGAGTAGCAGAATGGGTAAAGCCCATGCTTCAGGTGCTTTCAATCACGACCAAATAGACGTGAAGCACAAATTAAAATTGAGCTCTTACGGTCGGAGACAGCTCGCTGGTACCATATGTTGCTATCTGAGAACAGCTGAGATAATCACCTGGATGAAAGTGTTCAGTCAAACACAGAAGTCGAATGGATTAGAAATATCTTTCAAAAGGGGTCTCTTAGGAGATTATGGAGGACGAAGCAAGTCGGCATAAACTGTGCCAGGTGGTATGTGGTCCTGTTTGAAGACAGTTTTTGCCAAGTATCTGATTTCTTGGATAGAATAATAATATCGGATAATATATTGAATAGAACTCTATCTCTTATAGAGAGCATTAATTGAACTTACTGGCATTAAACCGACTCTAACTGGTATAAGGTGAAGTTCAAGTAATCTAGGCTTAGAAATGATTTAGACTTAGTATTCAAAGTTGTATACTCTTCGTAAAAAATGAACCGAAAATACATACGTTTACAGCATTGTCTATGTACAAGAAATGTTCTTTGTATCACGTGACTATTTCTTCACCAGATTTTCTATGATATATAGAATCCGAGCTCATGACAGGCTTTCGCATTTCACTCATGCGAGCACGATAAATCGTTGTATTATATATATGTTTACAGGATCCAGTGGAGTAACACACACGAAGAACAAAAGAGGTATATGCAGTACAAACACATAGCGTAAGAGTTTCCAGAAACCATTTGCACGTTTTTAGACGGAAACGCATCCTATCATAGATTACATGTGGTCATATTTCAAAAATCTGAAATTGACCTACGGGCGAAATCGAATCGCCTATTCAAAGACAAAAACCCGTCGCCCTTTATTTCTTCTACTCCGCGGTGTTTTATATGTTAAGATATAGAATACACACACAGAAATGGGGGGAAAAGTTGATTTTCTTCCAGTGGCGTATGAAAACCATTTCTTTTCTCTATAAACAGAAAGAGAAGTTTCAATCACATTTCTTTTCCTGTGATTGACGATCTACGCCACTGTTTTTACTGTAGAGAAAAAAAGTTGAAATAATTTTTTTTTAGAGATGATGGTATTTGCTGGCGTGTATTTTATTTTTTTGGAATCGTGGTGAAAATAAAAATATTTTGTGTGTAGGAGAAATGGGATGAACGAAATTCTCACAAGATGGCACCTAACTCCCTACGTGTTACATTTGTTCATAGCGGAATTTACGTTAAAAACTTCTCAGAATATACTATTTACATCAGAAGATTCTCATCTCAAGGGTTCTCAAAGAGGGCTCCGGGGTTACTTCGATATCGAGTGGGCTCTCCTTTACTTATGAGACTTTTTCCGGCATACATAACCCTTTCAGGCCCTGGTGACACAAATGTGTGGGTTGCTCTTTCTCAATGTAGAATTTTTCTTTTGACCTCAGGGAGTTAAGCCACTGACTTTTAGGGTTGTTTGAGTGTGGAGTTAGAAATAGTCGAATCCCGTTATAGCGAAAATCTCATTTTAACTAACACTTTCTAATCCCCAAAATAAGTGTACATAGGAACAATGCAAAGACCTGGAATTCCTTTATAACTAAATTTCATTTTAAAGAAGGGATTTCTCCGGTCTCTTGGAGTTCGTTATAACGGGATTCGACTGTATTGGGAATATGAACTTTGGAGGCTTTTATGATAATTTAGGATATATATGTATGTATTAATGACTTAATTCTCCCCAACCAATCACAATATATTTTAATAACTTCCAGGTAGCGATAAATTTTGAATAAACCCTACACACTACAGTCAGTGTACATTTTGTTTTTCCTCTTTCAATCAATTGAGTCCATTCCAAGATGATCGATTTCACAAGCTGTCATTTTATCATATTATTAAGAAAAACGTTTTAAAAATCAGTAAAACTTTGAACCAATTTCAAAGTAATTTCATGAGCTCCTATAATATAAGAAAAAATTTCATGAATTGAAACTTCTAGTGTAAATATTACAAAATCAAATTTGAGCGATAAATAAAAAAGTTTTAATTTTTTAGTATTTCGGAATACTTGCTATTGACGATTGCATTTCAGCCTAAAAAATAAATTATTGTCAATATGCTTTACTTCATTCATTCTTTCAATATACTTAACATAATATCGTTTAATTCATTGTTCATTAATCATTCATAAGTTAAAGAATATTTATTCATTATTCTTTAACTTATTCATTCATTATTCTTTAACTTATTCATTCATTATTCTTCAATTTTTCATTAATTATGCTTCAATTTATTCATTGATTATGCTTTCCATTATTCAAACGGTTTATTCATTATGATTTCCATTATTCAAACGGTTTATTCATTATGCTTTCCATTATTCAAACGGTTTATTCATTATGTTTTCAATTATTCAAATGATTTATTCATTCATTATTCTCCAATTCATTCTTTTATTATAGTTCAACTTGCTATGATTTCTTAATATCAAGATACATAGATATATAATACTGATTAGAAATTTGTTTTTTAATATACTGTAGAAACTCTCTTCTCCGTTACTAGTTTTTATGTTTCAAATGAACGCGTTATTACAACACTATTATTTGAAATATGCTAGTTCTCAATTGCAGTCCATAAAATAATATATTCAGCAATATTATTCATTATACCATACCGAACTGATCTCTCATACACATATATAAAAAAGTTTGTATTTGCAACAGGTTTTTCTAATTTTGTACTGATCTCAACTTTTCTCATTTAACCGGATTTACTGTCGTCCGACTGACCCTGTCACACAAATTGAGAGAGAATCTACTGTATCTCCCCCTCATCCATTTCCAAAGTTGCACCCTTCCTCTAATAACTCCAAATTATAATCCTCATACAAGTACCCAATCAATAACAAGTTATCGATATCTATCGAAAACAAAATTACTTACGAATTCCGTTTATCATCGCATCTTTTGCCATTAAAATGGTCGACAAAGCATTATCATCATGCTGACACACCGATGTAACGCCGACAGCATAAATCCGCATATAAATAACCGATATCATTCATGATCGATTTCTTTTTGCCATCCGTGTCCGTGCGTGAAAGCAGGCTGTTGTGTTATTTATGTAAGACGCGTGTGTGTTCGCTATAAGATGAGGGGAAAAAATGTGGATACTACCATTTTTTTTTCCTATTTATTATTATCATTTCCTAGATAGATTGGTGCAACAGTCTAGGGACCCAGCGAAGGAGAGGGGAAGAAAAAAACACTAAAAAAAAAAGTATCCTAGCCCATTTTGCTGGTCATCCGTGCATGGGATATCTTCCAAAACACACCGCAGACGTGACTATGGCCCCCGAAACATCAATCTCACATTATGGATTAAGGAAAAGGCCGCAAGGTGTCCTGGAACATTCCGTTAGTGGATAGCGGATGGTTGAAGAGTGGGAAAAATGGAAAAGATCCCCCGATAAAAGCTTTTTTTTCCCTCCGAATTTTTCAGTCAAAACACGTCAAACAATTTTTTTTTTTTTTTTGTTACTGTCCAAAGGCCTGGTTGGTCAGTCCGAGTCGTGGTCACCGATATTTATTACATAAAGGACGTGTGATGCGTTTTTTCCCCCCGTTTTTATTCAGACTGTGATGTCAGGGCCTTTGGACATTAAACAGATTATTGCCAACCTACTCGAAGCGTAGTCATATGTTATCGGAAACTATGACTTTAGATCGTGACGGCTGGGAAAACAATATGGACAAAACGTATAAATTTCAACTATCCTGCCACCAGATGCATTTATGTCAGCATTTTGTCATTAGTAGGCTGTGAAGGTGTCTGAATCCATTCGTAACAGTGCTCTATCGCAAAAAAAAGAGACTAGATCGTAACAGCCGGCAAAAAATCTGAATGCATTAATTCTCACTACAGTGGAACCACTCATAACGGAAAACTCCATTAGCGGATAGTTTACGCTCTCGAGGGTGTCCGTTACCGAGAGATTCTACTGTATTTATTTATCAGGTGCGTTTGTGTCAACATCAGGTGCCATTGATGTGATTTGAACGTCGCCTGTGAAAGTGTCTCTGGAGATGTAATCATCTTCTTCAGAAAACAAGACTAGATGGTGACAGTCGGGTAAAATATTTTAACAAAATGCATTAATTCCAACTTTTCAGTTACTAGGTTCATTTATGTTAGCAAAAGATGTTTGAACGTCGGCTGTGAAAGTGTCTGTGAAGATGTAATCATCTTTAATCGAAAACCAAGACGGTTAAAAAAACAATCTGAGCAATGGTGCATTGCTATGAGCACCAGGTGTCATTGTTGTTTGAACATCGGCTATATTAAAACAAATAGAAGATCGTGGAAACCATTACGAGATCATGACGAGTGGGAAAGCAACCTGAAAAAAAGAATGTATCAGTTCCTTGTATTCAGCAACCAAATGCCATTTATGTCTGAATATCGACTTTGAAAAGGTGTAGCCATATTTTATTGGACGGCTAGTCATGAAGGATCGGAAAAAATCTTGAAATAATGCATTCGAATCTATCCTGCCAGCAGAGGCATTTATGGTTGGCACCATCCAGGTGTCATTGTTGTTTGACTGTCGGCTGTGAAAGTGTCTATAAATTAATTTGTAACTACACTCATGTCCATAAATTAAGGATAATTCAGAATCACACGGAAATCGAAATCTAAAGTAAAAATTTCACCTGTAGAATTATCACACACATCTGCAAGAATGATATGCAAATTTCAGGAAGCCACCAGATGATGCCGATAGTACGTCACAATGACGAGAGTGTAAGTGGGGGGGGGGTATATAAGGAATGGTGGCAAAGAAGTGAAACTGTTCACAAGAGTTCTGTAAGGCACTCAGTGCCATAAGCGGATAGTTATGACACAGAGGACACATGTGGATGATTTTTTACGTGGTAGAATTATCGGCCGCCTGGAATGTGGGCGTACTCAGATGGAAGTATCCGAGGAACTTGGAATTGCCCAAAGTGTCATCTTTAGGCTTTGGCAACGATTCCAAGATAACGGAAATGTCAGTAGACGTTACAGTACAGGTCGCCCCCGAGTTACAACGCCGAATGAAGACCGGTATTTCGCAGTAACTGCCAAAAGAAGCAGACGGAGCACAGCATCCGACCTATCTCGTCAGCTATCTGCAGCCACGGGTACCACTGTTTCAAGGCAAACCGTGTACAGACGTTTGGGAGATATTGGTGTATATGCTCGCAGGCCTGTCAGATGTGTTCCGCTCACGGCAACTCACTGTCGGCAGCGATTAGCCTGGAGTAGAGAACATGCAATGTGGACATCATCACAGTGGGCTTGTGTGATGTTTTCCGACGAGTCCAGGTTTAGCTTGTAGTCTGATCCACGTCGGACTTTCATATGGAGAAAGCCAAGTACCCGTTACCACCAAGACAACATCATTGAACGACACCGTTACGGTGGTGCAGCATTGCTCATTTGGGGGTGGAATTATACTGGGTTCCAGAACAGATCTGCATGTTCAAACCGGAACCATGAAAGCCCAAATTTATCGGGACATCATTCTGGAACAACATGTACGTTTGTTTAGGGGTGCCATGGGCGCAGAATTTGTGCTTATGAATGACAACGCCCGTCCTCACCAAGCAAACATCGTAAACGAATGCCTTGAATCTGAGGATATAGCCCGTATGGAATGGCCAGCATTCTCCCCTGACTTGAATCCGATATAGCATGTGTGGGACATGCTTGGCCGACGAGTTGCAGCCCGTCAACCACCTCCTACATGTGTACCGGAACTTCGGAGAGCATTGCTTGCTGAGTGGAGTGATCTTCCCCAAGATCAGATCGATAATTTGATACTCAGCATACCTAGGCGTTGTACGGACTGTATTTCATCGCATGGGAGACACACAATGTATTAACCATCATACCAACCATGTAATAGTAAGCTTTTGTAAAGGAGATATTTTTTACAATTGCTCCAGGGAGCAAAAATTGTAGTTTTTATGAATGGTATCATACATACACCATCGTTTTTGTTCTTTATCTTTTGTTTAATAAATGGGCTTTATGAATAAGTAACGTTTGTTTTGTTTCTGAACCTTTATATGCCGGAGCTGGCATTATCCTTAATTTATGGACATGAGTGTATATCATATATAGGAAACTAACACCAGATCGTGATAGCTAGGAAAAGTCTAAACAAAATGCATTAATCTGCAACTGTTCAGTTACCATGTATATTTCCTGCCACCAGCAGATGTCATCGAAGTTTGAACGTCGGCTGTGAGGGTGAAGAGCCATCTTAAATTAAAATAAATGTCGAATCTAAATTATGTCAGATGGAGAAAGACAATCTGAACAGACAGACGGACCTCTGGGTAGTGCAGGTAATCTATGTATTACCAGTTGCATTTGTGTCATCACAGAAGTAGTTGAGGTGTGTGATATGAACTTTGGTTGTGACGGCGTCTGAGAACCAACCGATGTACTGTAGTTGAGCAATAATGACTACCAGTCTTTTGCATGAAATTTCATTGCATTAGACACTGTTGTTGTTGTGGGGGGGGGGAATTGAGCAAAGTATATGAATGGGCACTGCCCTAATTAGTATTGAAGTTGCTTTGACAGAAACGGCTCATCTCAAAACTGGACTTCTTCAGATTGGCAAAGGTTTTCTTCTCCTTCGAGTCACATTTGGGGCCACGTGGAAAAGGATGGCTGGTCGGTAATCTAGTGAAAAATCTCAATAATACATACACTTTGCAAGCAATGCTGTAAGAACAAAGGCACGTGATGACAGCATTATTTTTGGAGAAATAATATCGTGACATTATCTGGGTTCAGTGGTACTTCCGAGAAGCACTTTCAGCTACAATGGCTATGAACGCATCCATGTAGCTTAGCCATGAGTGGCGAATGTCTTGCCTGGGACGTATGAATTCTTCCAGACCTCTAATTGGACTGCTAAATTTCATTCAATTCCAGACCTCTAATTTCATGTTATATAGCCATAAATTTCTGAAAACAGTGAACTTTAAATTATTTCCTGGTTTCAAAAATTTATCAGACTTGAGCCATACCGAGCAAATCTGGAACCAACTATACAAACATTTTTGTTCTACAGGTCTCTCTTATATACAGTAAATGCTTTATTTCCCAACAGCTACTGAATTGACTGCAATCTGTTGACTCCAGACAAGTAAAAAGCCTTCTAATAATTCTGTCGATTCCAGATTGCAGGCAGCACGGACAAAGCCGTTAGTCTCGATATGAGTCACATTAATATGACTCGTCCATGTGTAAAATATAGGTAGTAATTACAATTCTACTTAATATTATAATTACACATCAAGTAATTTTTTCAATTACTTCATTCAGGTTCATTGACGGAATTCGAAATCAGAATCACGTCATTTGATTAGTTTTTCCCTAATTGGTCATTATATTATGCAAATTTTTCAGATATTTCCTGACTATCTCTTTTCTTTTTATTGTCTCTCACCGTATTCTGTTTCATTAAACTCTCGATTCATAACTGAAGTCGGAACGCTCATTTGCGGACATATATTTATCGTATCTTCCGGACAATTTTGTCGCCGAAATATCGTGAATCTGCCAATGGGTTGTGGTGAAAGCAAAATTTTCCCGACTTCATCAGGAAGATATGAGAAAGAAAGAAAAAAAAAAATTGGTGAGCGATTACAAAATTAATTTCTATCCATTTCTGTATCTTAATTATACAACCGCTTGATGGGGAATTTTTCGTGCTGCAATCATTTTGTCGACAATTAAAAACCGTTGATTACTTTTCCACGCACACCTCACACCCCCTCTCTGAAACCCGTCGCAAAAATCGTCGAACAACAATTCGGTTTGCCGGAGGGAATAGAGAATAAAGTAAAAGTAGAAAAGAGCTCGTTTATATACACTGACGATTCCCTTTCGGGCCGTCCACGTGATCAATAATATCCAATGCGGTGAAATCAATCGGGCTCTTATCAGCCAATGAAAGAACGACTTTTGCTTGCCGGTGTGTTTTAATTCATGTCTGAGGTACGCGCATCGATGGTCGGAAGCAAGATATTGATATCGGTAAAAGGATTTGTGGGATTTCTATCGACTCTTCTCTCTCCTTGTCGATGTGTTAGACCTCGCCCCTCCCCCACTCGCATTATATACTCTACCGTTCTTCTACTACTTGTTCTTCTTCTTCTACAAGTAGAAACTTGTCGAAAAATAACGCGACGCCACACCGTCATCACGGAAAAAGAGAATTGATGGTAAGTAGGGGGTATAGACAACAGCTAGAGAGAGAGAGAGAGCACGCTTGATAGCGGAATCGCTACATTTTCGGTTATTTGTTATAGAAGATGATCGACAAAGACATGGCAGTGGCGGTGGTAGGGGAGCTACTGGAATTATATCTAGTTTTAATTACTCAAAATGTCGGTTTTCCAGACCCCTTCTCTCCACCCCGTACCGTAGCGAAAATTTTCCGCAATCAGCAAGAATTTGTCATTTTTGAACTTATTGGGAAGAAGCGATTTCTGTCTCTTGATGTCCCCCAGCAACTTAATAATAAGCGAGAGAAAAGATAATTATTGAAGAAGTTGGATTGTATTCACACTTAGGGTAATTAACCATCATGGATGGTGATAATAATACTCGGATTATCAGTGGATTGGTACCGATCCGCAATTAAATTGTCTTTTTTGGTTTCCACTATTTAGAGATGATGACTCGAAGGACCAGATTGGTTATTAGCGAGAAAATATGCTGCAATTGTCGTTCAAATGAAAATAGCCAATGCTGATAACAATGAAAATATTTCACGAGGGTGGGGCAGGCAGAGATTCACGGCCCAGCATGATATGGCGTTTGCATTAATAGCTCAAAACGTAGTTAGTCGAATACTGGGCTCTTGTTCTGTCGTGATGCATCCGAGCAACGTCGCAGATTTAATACGTACGCTTGGAAGTTGCTTCTAAAAGTGCAATACGTTCTCTAATCTAAGTAGTGTATCGGATATGCTTCTTCTCCACCGTGGCTTCGTTAACCCCTTATATCCCTGTTTGAGACAGAGTGGGAGCCATGTTCTGGTTTGGTGGTGGTGGTGAATATGCTTTTGACCAGTGATGAAATCTGAGCCCATTGTCATCTCGAACCGGCAATGCAGAACTCTAATAATGGTTTCTAATGGATTTATATTGTAAGATTATGTTGACGGTTTTCTTTGATGTCAACATAACGGTCAAACTAGAAATTCGCACTTGAACATATTGCTTCGTTTTTCAAAAAATAAAGGCTCTTCCATAATAATGATACCAAAGAAAAGAGTGCGGCATGACATTGCCAATCGAGATTGAGAATGATTTTGCCTGCTGTTTGGTGTTGGTGGTAACGGATCTCTCCTCTTGAGGCTCATACTCTTCCTTATCAATTAGAAATGACATCAGGTTTCATAAGCGGTCAAAAGCATGTCGGACATTGCTCCAGAGAGAATTCCATGAACTAAATTTAAAAAAACCGTTAAGATATCGACCAAAAATAATAATATTTTTTTTTCTTTTTAAAGGTTATTTTGAAATACAATAAACACAAATTAATCGGAAGGTGTGAAGAGATTATAAAAATTGTGATTTCTTCTATAAATTAACACACCCGTGTATGATGATATGGGTCACAAGACCGAGTTAACTCATCAAAACACGATGTTTGCCAGTAATAACACCAGGTATCATATGCATCGATTTTTACCTACGGTGGAACAACCGACCGACCGAATTTAATTTTATTAATCAAATTCGGAATACTACAATACGCGAAGATCAGTCATGTATACTCCATCAAGATGTTACTCTATGCAATAGAGTTGATCAGTAAAATCAATAGTAGGAAAATAAATATTATGCAATAAATGCGAGTATTATAATGGATACAAAAATGAAATCACTTATGTACAAGTCATCAAAATGTATTAATGAGTAAAATAATAATAATAAAATAATAAAAATATTAATTTAAAGAAAAGTCTAAGGCCGGAATTACACTATAAAATATTCATAAAAGTTAATTTATCACCTCTAAGGTAATCGACTGCATTTGCTAGAATGTTACTACTGCTCTTATTGGATGCATTTTTCAACTTTTATACAAGTACTTTTATTAAACTTTTATAGTGTAATCCCGACCTAAGAAGTAATAGAAAAACAAGCGTGTCAGCCGAGATTATACTAATTGGTACAATGCAAGATCAGCCACGTACATGTAACCACAATGTTACTCTATGCAATAGAGTTGATCAATAAATTCGATAGCAAGATAAAAGTACAAGGATATTATGATAGATAGACAAAGATTATACAGCTCAGTAACTCAGACTCTAACGTACTGACCATGTCACGTGCAGCACGTTTTGAGACCTGAGAAATTTTAGTCTTTGACGAGGGTTGTAGTCGAACAGCTCGCTCTCTCTCACATGCTCTCATAGTCTGAGTTCCTCATTCTTTCAAAGTGATCTTCTGAAATTTGTTGGATGTAGCTGAGGATGGTTGGAATCTTCATGTCTTTTCTAATGCCAGCCCCTCTCTGATGTACTGTGGGACACGCGCAATGGTTCTCAATATTTTATTCTGTTTACTTTGCAGACGCTGCATGTCGGTCTTAGAAACATGACCCCATACTGGATCGGTGTAGGTCATGATGGGTCTAATGGTCGATTTAAACAATATGACTTTGTTTTTAAGAGTTAGTCTTGCACTTGGGAATGTAATGCGTGACATCATTCCCATGGTTTGGATAGCCATAGTTCTTACGTGATTTATTTGAGGGATAATGATTGGTTTAGAATACATCCCAAATATTTCAGTTCCTTCACAGGTCTTATGGCTTCCCTGCCCAGGTAGATTGGTGCTCTAGTGAATTTGGTTCTTCTTGTTAGCCAGATGAACTGACACTTGGCATGGTTAAGCTCAATCACATTATCCTCACGCCAGTCTTCAATCTCCTCCAGAGTCTCCTGAAGATTTTTTCTGCATTTGTCAGATTTTCTGTTGTTGGTGATAATAATGGCATCATCCGCAAAGAGTCCCAGTATTCCCGTTTGGGGAGCAGGAAAGTCATTGATGTAGATGGAGAAGAGTTGAGGCCCAAGAACTGATCCTTGGGGAACCAAATCTCTTATTGGATGAATAGAAGTACAAGCATTACAAGAAGTACATCGCATTTTTTACCAGAAAATGACTATTTAAGATAGTTGTTGAAGAACAACATGTAGTGGTCAGGAAAACCGTATTCAACAAGCTTAGCCAATAAAGTTACGTGATTCGTTTTGTCAAACGCCTTGCTATTGTCCAAGCACATTGCGCAGGTGAATTCCTTGTGGTTGAAGGCTTGTATTGCGAATTACACGACTCGATGTAGCTGTGTGACAGAGGAGTGATTTCTTCTGAATCCATGCTGCTCAGGACGAAGAAAATTAGAGGAGTCGAGATAGATATTGAATCGTGTAAGACGGATACGTTCAAAGAGCTTAGATAGATTGCACAGAAGGATGATCGGTCGAAAAATTTTGGCTATGGGGCTAGAGGGCTATTTAGGGTTATTTTGAATATTCAGGGTTAGAGCCAGATTTGTGGATAGGTTTGATTACAGAATGTTTCCATACTTTCGGGAAGTGACAAGTTTCTAACAAGCTATTAAAAATGTTGGTGAGAGACACAAAGGCAGATTTTTGAAAGCCAGATTGGAGATTTCGTCCAGGCCAGAGGCTTTCTTGATCGAGAGCTTGTTAATAAATTCTCTAACCTCCTCTATAGTTAGCTCTGCATCTTGAAATCCACTGAGACCCTGGTGACGTGGTCTATTATATTCAGATGTTCCCGCTGAGTGGCAATCGATTGATTACTGTTAGGTTTGAATTGACCCTCTAAGTTTTGGCAAACACTTCCGTTATGTCAGCATCAGTGAAGACCAATACACCTCGTTCGTTTTGAATTTTGGTAATTTTCTTGCTTTTCTTTTTGCAGATCTTCCAAACTTTCCAAAGGGAACCTTCACTCACAGTGGCCTCTTCAACGAAGTTCCAAAAGCGCTCGTTGACGAATCCTTTGATTTCTTTCCTGATTCCTTTTTCCAGTCGATTGAGCGCAACTTTGTCCAAAGGACGACGAAATCTTTGCCAGAATTTTCTTATTTTATTTTTGAGTCTAATTTTTTCCTTCAGCTCAAGAGAGATTCCAATTTTTCTTCCCGGGTATTTGATTTTTATAGTTGAATTGTGTAAGGCGGATTTAATTTTGTCCGAAAAGATCCCCGTTGGCTGCTTCAACTTCCTCCTTTGTTTGCATGCTGAAGCTCCAGAACTTCGTCAACATCTAGCAGACCTCTGAATTTATTCCAATCGGTGGCAAGGCAGAAAGGAGCATCTTTAGGTCTTTCTAGATCAATAGCGAATATGATTGGATTATGTGTTAAGTCCGATGAACGATTCTAAATCAACGTTATTCCGAAAGTTTTTTGTTGGACCCCCATAGTCCAGTACGTCAGGTGTATTCCGCCCTCCATGGTAGTGCGTTGGTGTAAATCTGGAGTGTATTTGTAGGCATTTGTTTCTACACCATTTTCCAGAATTTTACCACAGGGATTCGATCTGTTACAGCAGTACGCGGGACTTCAGCAATTCCAGTCCCCCAGTCATTAGAAATGATAAAGACTATGTATTTCCAATGAGCAAGTTTTATAAAATATTATCATGTACCCTGCAGTTGTAAATATATATTAATCACTATGTAGATATTAAAAAAATTAGGTAACACATTGAAAAATTACGATGAGCATATTATAGTCAAGAGTAATAAAAACCTAGAGGTAAGAGGGGGGTTCGAAGTGTCTAAGTAGTCTTCGGTGCGTACATTTAATTACTTTATTTTACTTTTATTTCCTGTAGAACCAATAGAGGACGCCAACATTATCAGTGTAAAAATCAAACAATCTGCACAAATGCCATAGTTTCCTGAAATTCGAAAAATGATCGCGAAAAGAAATTCTTTTTGTGCAGCTAAAAATAGTTTCGGATTCAATAAAAAAAAGAACCCCCCCCCCTTCACGCTTTTCAATCCCGTATATACGGGACGTCCGCCATCCATAGCCTTATACTGATGGTTTACTCATTTTGGCGTTTTGTGTAGAAGCGATGTGATAATATTATCGTAATCATCGTAGTTTGCAATTTTATACTTCAATGCCCCCGATATAGGGGGGGGGGGTTATCTAAAATGTTCCGATTGTTATTCATGGTTTCCTTGTTTTGTCTCGGGTTTTAAATTAGGTATTCTGGGATTGGTCCTGGATTTTCTCAAGTACCCTAACTCTAACCAGATACCAAGGCATAAAACCAGACTTCATTTCAAAACCCATTCTAAAAACACAATATTGAGCGAATGGACTTCAAGTGCTGAAAAAAATCCGAGATCCTCTTCGAGAATCCATTGTGGTTCTGCTTGAAAAAAAAATTACATGTATGAATAAATCATTCACCTAATTTTAACATGTGGTGTCCTGGCATATATAATGGTCAGCGTCGTAAATAATGACAGCATATACAAGCCACAGAGATTCCAGAAAAAAGTTCTTTAGGCAATTCACTTGAGCCTTAAAATTTCTTCAACCTGATATCTATAAAGAGTTGAAAGCCCACAATCCGCGTATATTTACATCGAGACTCTTGTCAGAAATTACATCGAAAAACAGGAAAAGTGATCTCATGAAAGATGTATCTAATTATGGTGCTCACGAATCACTCGAACACAAAAAAATATATTCTCAGCAAAGAGTGAACTAAAGGGTTAAGCTCGCCACAAAGTTGTGAACGAGATAAGGAAATGCAGGTTTTCATTAAAAAAATTTCGGCTGTATAAGAATCATAGTCCATTCATAATTATTAAACCAGACTTTTCAGTACACATCTTCAGTAGCGAAGAAATGACCTCATTGGCCTATCAGATACGACTGAAAAGGTATTCTTGAGCAAATGACTTTATTCAAACAGCAACTAATGTACCATATTGAGGACATCATGATGCAGAAGCTCGGTGCTCTACAAACGGTCACGGACAACATACATACTGATGTATTATAAGGCTGGACGCACACCGATTAGACACGACTAGACAAGACAGCTTTAGGCAAGCTTAATCATTATTGTTCACGTTGATTTGTATGGCAAACGCACACCGGTTAGTCGGAGGACTAACCGACGAACTCCACGTCGTTCAAATCAATGTGAAAAAAAAAATGACTAAGCTTGTCTAAAGCTGTCTTGTCTTGCCGTGCCTAACCAGCACCTCGAAGAGATAGAAGGCTCCCACAGTCTGCTGGTGACGTCAGTAAGTAGTCCATTTTCCCTCAGAATATTTAGGGGAAAAAAATTCCCTACTCGTGCCAGTATCATCGTTGTGAAGAAAACGAACAATCGGGCTCAGAATTGGCGATTTCTATGCCCCACATCCAATCACTATGCGGTATTTGCGATCCAATCAAGAAGATTCTACGCCAAAATAAGAAGAAACGAAATATGATGCTGTATTTCAAAATGTGGCGAACTTGCTAGGTAGTCTGAACGACGTTTATGGCAAACAGTGCACAGGCCTTCTACCTCTAGGAGGTGCTGGTCTAACCGGTATGCGCCCAGCCTAATGCTCGTGGAATGGCACGGACCGGTACAGTAAAGCATAGGCGATAAAAATATTTGAAACGTCCACGTTGTAAGTTAACTCTAGTCTATAAGCGATCGATATAATTGAATTCCACAGACAGTATAGGCCGAAACGCACCAATATAAGCATTTATATATATCCATATACCCGCTGGCTATGGTATACATACACATATATATATATATATGCATCTTATCTTCTTGAGGTGAGTGAAATTTTTGTGAAATTTTTCAGTATTTTATTTTTTTTTTCCTGAACGCATTTTTAAAGGAATAAGAGCGTAAGATACATTTAGAGAAGCTTTAACTTTTCACAAGAAATAAGGTTTTTCGAGGCTGTCGTATTTCGAAGGTTAATACGATAAACCCGAACCTTATTGAGGTTGAAATGTAATCACATCTCACCAGCTGCGTTACTTGAGAGTCGTTTTCTTGAGATGGAGGAGGTTCAGGAGGAGTCAGAGGGAAGATTTTCCACGTTATGTGTCTGAGAGAGATCTTTTTTTTTTTTTCCTGATTTTATTTTTGCTCCCGTTACGTCGAGATCTATGCCTTCTTTCTCCTGATTTCACATTTAAACGGATTCCTTATCTTACGTTTCGGATTTTTGCCATAACGCCCGGAAGGGGCTATGGAAAAAAAATATAATATTTTTTACACGTATTTTTTTTTTTTTTTCAGCTGTGAAAAATTCTAGAAATTTTTTTTTTTTTCAACTTCATTTCTACAACTTTACGTAACTAATAACAATATGACAAAAAAAATGTGATGCTGTACTAGAGGAAAATGTCCTCTGAACTACAAAATGATTCTATCAAGGATTTGAGCCCGTTGGCAGAAATAGTAATATGGTTTCTTGCTTCATTCTACGGTATAATATTTTAGTTTAGATATTTGAAGGATTTTGGGATAATATAGAGAAATATGTAATGAAATATTTCAATTTCTTCTGAAAATTTATTGAAATCAGAAAGTCCTAAATATATTTCTACACAGTAGTTAACAAAATATTTAAAAAATATCTTATCTAGTTTTAAAAAAAATATTCAGATTTCAAATATTCAAATTTACAAAATATTTAAATCTCATCAAGTTTACAAGATATTTAAATCTTATCAAGTTTACAAGATATTTAAATCTTATC
Source organism: Pholcus phalangioides (assembly GCF_987345545.1). Classification (NCBI taxonomy): domain Eukaryota; kingdom Metazoa; phylum Arthropoda; class Arachnida; order Araneae; family Pholcidae; genus Pholcus; species Pholcus phalangioides. The sequence continues at coordinate 6,654,398 of NW_028301616.1, read as the reverse complement.
AAGTTTACAAGATATTTAAATCTTATCAAGTTTACAAGATATTTAAATCTTATCAAGTTTACAAGATATTTAAATCTTATCAAGTTTACAAGATATTTAAATCTTATCAAGTTTACAAGATATTTAAATCTTATCAAGTTTACAAGATATTTAAATCTTATCAAGTTTACAAGATATTTAAATCTTATCAAGTTTACAAGATATTTAAATCTTATCAAGTTTATCAGATATTAAGAGCATTTCAAGTTTAAAAAAATTGTTAGATCTTATCAAGTTTAAAAAAGTTGTTAGATCTTCTCAAGTTTAAAAAGGTATTTAGATCTTATCAAGTTTAAAAAATATTGTACTTTATCACGTTCACGATATATTTAGTTTTCAATCAAGACGCAGGATATTAAGATCTAGTCATTAATATCAGATCTTATCAAGTTTAAAAAATTTAGATCTTTGTTCTCAAATATTAAGAATATTAAGATCTTATCAACTTTACAAATATATAAATTTTGATTTTTTTCTTTCAAAAACTGCATTACTAAATAGTAAAATACAAGAAAATCATACATTGTTAATACTGAATGAACAATTATTACTTTATTAAATTACCTTTTTTTTGGTGTTTTATAAAGCTTATGTCTTTTAGGAATTATTCATATGTCATATAAATTTTGAAATACAGACACATTAGTTTCAATATTGGCATAGGATTTGTCTTCTTTTTCTTGATTTCACATATAAACGGATTCCTTATCTTACGCGTTTCGGATTTTTGCCATAACGCCCGGAAGGCTTTGAAAAAAAAGTATATATATGCATTCAGTCTACAGTATAATATCTTAGTTTAGATATTTGAAGGATAAAATATATAATGAAATATATTTCAATTATTTCTGAAAACTGATTGAAAATCCGCAAATCATAAAAAAATGTTTCAATACAGTACTTTATGAAAATTTTAGAAGATCTTATGTAGTTTCAAAAATATTTAGACCTTACAAATTTACAAAATATTTAGACCTTACAAATTTACAAAATATTTAGACCTTACAAATTTACAAAATATTTAGACTTTACAAAATATTTACATCTTATCAAGTTTACAAGATATTTAAATCTTATCAAGTTTATCAAATATTAAAAGCATTTCAAGTTTAAAAAAGTTGTTAGACCTTATCAAGTGAATCAAATATTTATACCTTATATAACATTTACAAAATATTAAGATCTTATCTAGTTTAAGATTTTGTGATTTAGATTTGTATAAATTTAGATTTCATTATGTTTACAACTAAAGATATTTAGATCTCAAAGTGTCTCTCTCTCTCTCTCTCACACACGCACGCACAGTGCAAAAAAATTCTTTAACATCTTAAGAAGTTTGAAAAATATTCAAATCTTATTAAGTTTAGTATTATTTAAAAAACATAAATTCAGGTATAATAAAAACCTTCATATTTTTTCCTTTAATTCAGTAGCAAAATATATTATAAAATCATACATTAATAATTCCGAGTAATATCTGCTTTTTTTCATTGAATTATCATTTTTTAACATTTTATCCTTAAGCATTTTACGTCTTATTAGTATATTATGTGAATTTTGAAACACATGAAATATTAGTTTTAATATTTATATCGGATTCCAATGAAATATATTTGGTTTACTAAATGCGTAAGCTTGATGAAATAATAGTTTATCAATTTACGACTTACTGGCACTTTTGGTGGAATTTAAAATCGAAGAAGTAAATTAATCAAAGTAGTAGTATTAACGAAAATTGAATTTATACTTTTATGACATAATCATTTGTGTTTTCAGTTTTTTTTTTGTTTCTCACCATGTTTTGGAGAACTCATCAATTGGACTTCTCTCTATAATTACTCATAAATTTTATGATTTGTTAATTACTGTACAATTTTATGTTCTAATGCAATCGGAAATATATTTTTAAATTAATATTCACAGTTGTTTTTTTTTCTCATAATTTTATTATATTCGGATAAATTCTATTCATTTTTTTAGCATTAAAATTTACAATTTTTTCGAAGAAATTTCAATCTTATTATACTTTTTACATGACTTCTTTCACAGTTATTTTAATTGAATTCATCATTTTGATTTTTCCAAGATATTTTTATTTGTTGAAAAACCAAATGTTTGTTGTTTCCTTTTTTTAACTTTTACTATTTTTAAAAAAAAATTTTCAACCTAAAACTGATTTTTAATATGTAATTCAATAATACTAATATTTTCTATTTGAAATTTGAGTCTTGAATGAAGCTTTTGGAGAGTTTCATGGTTTATTCTCATTTTATTATATTCTTTGTTTACAACTTTATAAATATTTTTATATTCGTTATGTATGACTTTACACTGTAAATCTTTTTACATTCTTAGTTTATACGTTTATAAATTTTTTTAAATTTTTTTCTTTCGTTATCAACTTTATACCTTTTTTGTATTCTTTACATTCTATTACAAAGTTCTAAAATTTTCGACTAGAAAGAAATCACTTAAATTTTTAATTATGCTTATTTTGTTCATTCATAAAAATTGAATCTTTATGATCCAATAATGTCGTTATATATTATACAAATGTGTCTCTCGATGATAAAAGTCTATGATTAAACCCAAACAAAAATCTGATCAAGAAATCTCTTAAACTCATTTTTATCGTTAAAAAATTCATTCAAAAAATAAAAGTTAAAAATTCCTCCTAATTTTTTCTATCAAAATTTCGATAATATATGACTTTTCCCGGGTAAAAAAAAAAACAACACACTAAGCTCTTTAAAGGATAAAATTCCAAAAAAACATTAAAAAAATAGTAACATTATCGCTAACATGAGCTTATTTTCTTCTTCTCCTCTCTTTTAATACATCAAAATAAAAATACAAAAAATACTTTAAAAATAAATAAACTAAATACAATACAAAAGACGCGATGGGAGATAGAAATAAATATTTATGTGTGCATATTTTGGACAGCAAATAGTGAAAAGATAAGCTCTTTTCTCCCCCGGTCCTCTCCTTTTTCCTCCCATTTCTCTCGCATATTTATCCGAATACAGCATTTTTCCACATACACATGGATACATACTCACACTCAGCAGAGCTTTACACTGAACCTGATAACGTTTTCAGAACGGGATAAATCCAAAGCGAAAGAGAGAGAACAGATCTTTATCATAGGAATACTACTAACAGTACGCTTTTGAATAAAATAAAAAAAAATATGGTAGAAAGAGGGTATATGAAAGAGTACAGTCGGAGGGTGTTTCAGAGAGAGAGAGAGAGAGAGTATGAGATGTTGGAGGGTTGAATAAGCGCAAGTAACACCTTGAACATGCCCAACGGAGAGAGAAAGAGACAGGATGGTATGTACATACGTACCCTGGTACAGTGTATGAGAGAGAGAGAGAGCCTTATCATTCGCGATCACGCTTGCTGTGCAAAAACAGGAAATTAATTCTAAAACGTGAACACGTCATAATTCTTGAGCGCATTTTACAAGACCGAGTCCCTGATAAAGTCCAAAGGAAAATTTATTGTATATCACAAATGCTCTTTTACTTAGTTTCGTGTTTTTTTTAGGAAGTTTTGATAAGTTTGCCTTCAATTTATTTATTTTTTTACTGGAATTTTATACGTTTGTGGAATTTTTTTTCATCTTCGCTGATGTATGCGAATTTTTTAGGTGGAAGTTATATGGGATTATATACAGGGTGTCCTGTAAGATCTAATTTAGCCTTTATCTCATCAACAGTTCGTCGTTAAAAATTATGGTTCTAATTTATGGAAGAGCTCGAAATGTGTTTAAGGCCATGATTACACTATAAATGTTTGATAAATGATCTTTTATAAAACTTGAAAAATTCAATAATAAGCACATGGGTTACATTCGAGCAAATGCAACCGGTGATCTTACTGGTGGAATTATTCAAATCTTTTACAGTGTAATACCGGCCTTATAATCACTGTGTACCAGGTTTGAGAGCGAAAATGCAGTGTGTCGTAAAATAAAAAATAAAAAATCTACATTTTTATGCGGTTCTCTTAGCCTCTAATTTGTAATTAGCAGGTCATTGCCCTGTCTCCTGAGGCCAATAAGAAGAATCCCAAGATTCTAAGTGCGATATTCACTGAGAGATTTGAATTCAAAAATGGGAAAAACGTTGGTAAATAACACTATTTAATGAGAGAAAAAAAAAAACATTGTTAGTTTTTGCTGTTCATTTTTTGTTTTTTTATGATTTTTCTCTGTTTCTTTTTTATAAATTGAAATATCTCAGCAGATGAAATATCGTGCAAAAACAGAAAATTACATTAATTCGAAAACGCGTACGCGTCATAATTCTTGAGTGCATTTTACAAAGTCTACGGAAGTTTTCATAAATTTGCCATGAACACATTTGTGGATTTTTTATGTATTTTTTGTGAATTTTTCATTTTAGCTGATGTATGTGAATTTTTTATATAGAAGTTATAAGGGATTGATTATATATATATATATTTATTTATACGAGATTTTTGTAGAGAGTGTCCGAAAGAAGAAAATTTTGAGTGAAATGTGGAGAAACATATTAGCAAAGTAAAAGAAATTGAGCTGTGATAGGTTTACTCGCGTGAATGGTAATTGAGGAGGATAACGCTAAACAAATTTTATACCTCTTGCAATCGGAAAATTTGCGTTATTTCGACTCCATCGAAAGACATTTACAATCATAACATTTGAATAAATGTTCGCCGACATATAAATAGGCGAAATTCTTTATTTTTATTTTCAAGTCTCAAAACTAATACGTAGATGGCGCAATAAGAAGAAATATGATATGCATGAGATTGATCTGATGATGTGTCAATATAATATATAACGTGTCTATATGATATATGAAGTACCAATATGATATATGACGTGCCAATTTGATGTATGACGTGTCAATATGATACAATGATATGTCAATACGATATGATGGTGTGCCCATATGATAAGATGAGCAGTAGGCCTATATGAATATTTTAGATAGGAGTTATGTATATGTGATTGTGTATACTGGGTTTTTCGTGGAGAGTGACAAAAAGGATAGAAAATGTTTAGGTCTGATTTTAGAATTAGCTTAAAGCCTGATGAAAAATTTTAAACATGAAAATATTATGCACAAAGAAATTGAGCTGTGGTAGGTTTATTCACATGAATGATAATTAAAGTGAATAATAAAAAATAATTTTTATACCTCTTCTAATCGGAAAATATTCTACTGCACCGAATGTCATTTATCATGATATTCGAATAAATATTTGATGAGATATTAGTCAATTCCCGTTTTAACGAATACCGTTATAACGAAAACAAATCTCGTTTTAACGAAAACTTTTTAAATTCCCCCCCAAATAAGTTTACATAAGAGGAATGTAAAAAAAATCTGGAATTCCTTTGTAACGAATTTCGTTACAACGAAGTGGTTTCTCCGGTCGCTTGGACTTCGTTATAATGGGATTCGACTTTAATGGGTGGAAAGCTTGATTTTTATTTTCAAGTCTTAAAATTAACACGGAGATATTTGTGATTATCATTCGTGATCGTGCTTGCTGTGGAGAAACGGGACATTAATTCTAAAACGTGAACACGTCATAATTCTTGAGCGCATTTGACTAGACCGAGTCCCTCTCTCTCTCTCTCTCTGATGAAGTCCGAAGGAAAATTGATTCTATACCGTAAATGTTTACTAAGGGAACCTTTCCCTGAGTTTGCCATCAATTTTTTTTTATTCGAATTTTATACGTTTGTGAATTTTTCGTCTATTTTTTTAGTAAATTTTTATGGTAATTGATGTATAGGAGTTTTTCTGATAAGCGCTATCTGGGATTATATAAATATGCTAAGTTTCTTTTTATTTTTTGTGGAGAGTACCGGAAACTAATGAAAGTTTGCGTTTGGTGAAAATTTTTGGTCACAATTTTCTGAAACACTGTCTGAAATTGCAATTTTCCGCACCTTTTCTTTTGAAATTAGAACTGTTAACCTTCTGAAATCAGAATGTGTCGGTAATTTTCTAAAATTACCATTTTCTAAGAGTTTTCTAAAATTGCACTTTTTTGGAAATTTTCTGAAAATAAAATTATTTCAGATTTTTTCTTTGAAATTGTAATGTACATTGTATTAGGCTAAGATTCAAATTGTTTTGGATGAAAGTTGAGAAGAAAGTTAAACTTTTAACTGATGAAATATAATAATAATATAATTGAATTATAATTATGATAATATAATTAAAATGTGATAATAATATTATTAATATATTTTAAAGTATTAATGAACAAATATTGACATTAATTGTTTATTATGGTGAATAGTCTGCACTTACGGTTTATCAACCAAGAAAAAACCATGCACTTCATTCTAAGGATATCACAAAATTAGCAAATTTGAAAATCAATACATGTGTCGAACCAATATCGGTAATATCTTATTTCGTAAGTATAAAACTTTTTTAAGGATCGATAAATTTGAAATCAGTATTCGTTTATATTTTTATGCTCCAATGGGTACAAAAAACTGTTCAATTCCAATGTAATTTATAAATTCCTTCTTTATAAACTTTTCCAGATATATTTGATCTTTCAAAAACATTTTATTATCACATAAATTTACCAGAAATAGAGATATAAGTATTTCTAGAATTTATGAGAGAGTTACTTTTGTATAAAAAAAACATTTTTCCTCAAAACATCAATGGTTATTGACGTTTGTTTCGATGTTTAAGAATTACCTGGAAAAACTATGTAGGAGAATTCCACTCAAGAATATCTTTGCAGATCATCCAGGTGCATTCATGAGTCATCACTCGAAGATATTCGAAAATACAGTATTTAGGAAAGGAGAACAAACATGGGGATAAGCTATCTTTTGGCTTTCGGGGAGAGAGGTAACAACGCAATAGGAAAACTATTGAGGTCTCGAAAAGATGAGAAGTTTTGTATGAAATTAACATTTTTGGGAACTTAAGTCTAATGAGTGCCATAGTAATTTTTTTTTAATTCGCTCCAAATATAAAATTTGATTTTGTATGATTTTTCAAAAATGAAATTTTCCGAAATTTTATTCCGATTTTGTATCTGAAAATTTCTTACCTGACCATGAACAAAAATAACTGTTTTTAAAAATAGAAAAAAATAATTTCAACCCAAATGTTTTTTGTCACTTAGTACATGAGGTTTTCCAAAATTGTAATTATTAATTATTTTGATTAAACTAAGATAATTAATTTACAGTATTAATTGTATTAAACAAGAATTGTAGGAGCGGTTAAAAATGGGTTAAGTATATGGCAAAATTGACAAATTTTAAAATCAATCCGTGTATCGAGTCAATTTCAGTTATATTTCTTGTGGATAAAAATCACCCCTAAGCATTGATAAATTTCACATCAATACATTACTCAAATCTATTTTGAAACTTCAACGAGTACAAAAACATCTCAATTCCAACATGATTTACAAATACGTCTTTCTATACATTTTTCAGATATTTGATCATTCAATCGAAAATATTTCATTATCACATAAGTTCTAAAAAAAAAGAGACACAATACATTTCTGAAATTCGAGTCACTATTTCGTGATAAATAAAACCATTTCCCACTTAAAAATCAATGGCGTTCTTCAAATTCCCGTTTGTTTCGATACGAGAATTACCTATAAAAAAACGGTACTAGGAAAATTCCACTCAACAATAGCTCCGCAAATCATTCAGGTGCATCCATAAGTTATCATCCAAAGATATTCGGAAACATTTAGGTAAGGAGGAGAAAAGTATACATCAGAATACGTTCTCTTCTGGATTTCGGAGAGAGACAGAGATAACAACGGGAAAGGAAAACTATACCGATCTCGAAAAGATGAGAAAAAGCAACAATTTTTGGAATTGAAGAGGAGAGATCCCACTCCTCACTCACAACCTGTCATTAAACAAGCCTGTCAAATTGGTTCTGAGAGATAGCAAAAAAAAAAATAGTGGAGAGAGGGGGGGTCCTCCAAAAACCAGAGAACTGGAAAATGTCAGATATACAGACAAAGCTCAAGTAAGAAAAATGAATCAAACACACAAACACACACACTCTCTAGTATAGTTATTTATACGAGTGGGAAAAGTATCTGTACATATATATAACTTTCATTCCAAGATAGAAGCTAAAAATATAAGAAGAAGGAAAAAAAAAATGTGTGAGAAGAAGCGTCGAACGAAGATGGTAAGGTGGTATGTGTTGAAAAGCTGAGCAATTGTCCAAGGGAAGAGTTTTCCGTTGCTTCCGTACCAACATCATCATAGCAAAGGAATGAAAAGGCTCCAATGGATAGCAGTATATGTTCGCCTGAGATAAGCCCTCAAAGAAAAGGCAGAAGCTTAGAACGGCGGCGGCGGCCAAAGCATTCATGAAAGCAGAACAGGCTGCCGCTGTGTTTATGCGATAAACTTCGATGTGTGTGTATGTGAGAGTGAGAAAGAGAGAGAGAGAGAGAGACTCTCACTTTCTCACACACACACACACAACACACACTCTCTTTTACCATTTACAGTCGGCAGTTATCATATCTGCAGCCCCGCATCCCTTTAGCCCAGGCCCAAGCGAAATGTTTAGAAAAGGGCTAGTTTGCCAGCACAAGCCGATAACAATAAGCATTCTATCTCTGCAACCTGATAAGGACTTATCACACCAGGCCCATGCATCGGGGGAAAGTTTGCTTTACGTGATTTCTTCATAGAAGGAGGATTTGCCGGACGATAAGAGACTTATCAAAAGGGCTGCGAGATGCTTGACGAAGGAGAAATTTCTCTCTCTTTTAGTTTTCTCTCTCCTTAGGTTTCTCTCTCTCTCTCTCTCATCCTTTTCTCCTTGCCTTCTCCATCTTGCGCTTCCCAACGTTTTGCTCTCCTAAGCTTCTCTCTCTTCCTCTCCATACAGAACTCGCCTACCATCTACCCTACGAAAAATCAGTCTTTCTCTCTCTCTCTCTCTATGTACTCTTTTCTCAAAGAAGTTTAGCACAAGTAACTTGAGATAGCGTAGACAGTGGTGTAAAGAGAGAGAGAGAGAGTGTGTAGTCGTTCGTTGCCGACGCAAAACTCTGCAAAACGAAGAGAGAGAGAGAGAGCGAGTGAGAAGGATGGAGAATGGCGATAGTTGATAATGTAAATGATGGTTACCGACATCTCTCTCTCTTTTCTCGTTTTCTGCTCTTTTCTACGATGATACCAGTCAGAGAAACTTGCCTTCGGGCACTGATGGACATTACCAAAAAAAGGGTGTCTGTGTGTGTGTGTATACGATGTTGTTGGTGGTGAATTCCTTACCGCGACTAGAGGGAGGAGGTGCAGATGGAATGGAAGAATTCACTCATCAAGGTCCATAAGTGCTTTCACTATCTGTTCGGTCTTTGCTAGAGATAGCGTTCAATGGCTGGCTGGCTACTTACTTACCACTGTATATTTGTAGCAACTTGTTTATTTCTTTATTTATTTTTATTTTTCCCCTTAATTTTTTTTTTCCTGATGCTCGAAATATATCTAAAAGTTTTTGCTCATGAATAAGGCATTTTGATGTTATTAGTGCCACTTAAAAGGTCATTTGTAGACACTTTGTGAATATTTTAGAATGTGATAAATTGTAGAGTTGATAACTTTGGAGTAAACATATTTTTTTCATAAAGACTGTATGATTTGCAACATTTCTACGGGAATTTCCAGGGTTGAAGTTTTTACAGTCCTGGTCTTTGCGTCATCTATTACGAATCGAATGCGCTAAATACTATGAAGTTTAAGCACTCAACATATGTATTTCATTGCTCTTGTATTGTATAATAAATTTACTGTAATTTATACATCCTGAGCTATACTGTTCTCACTTTTTGTGTTATCAGCAGAGATAAAGATGCCATCAATTTTTTTTTGTGAAATGGAAATAACAGATTAAATACTTGCACGTCAATATAAATGACAGCTGTATGGGTAACCTACGATAGCTCATAGATATCTTTTCACAGTATTCTGAGGCCGTCAATGTTTGATAGATGGCGCAACAAAGTGAACTACAAAAATTGAGAATAGAACTTTTGCGAACACACTTATTGAGTGATTTTTTTTCAAAACCAACAAAATCGTTCACGCAGTTTTTCCAAGTTTATGAAATAATTATGATAGCATGTATATTATGTGACGATTATCATTAAACTTGGAAAAAAATGAATAATAGAAATTTTTTTACCAAATAAATTAAATTTTTTTTTCAGAATGAAATTTTTGCTGTTTTCAAATTTTTTTATCTCACATACACCATGTACTGCAGAGAGCATGGAGTTATGCATGTTTTCTGTCTAATAGTGTCATCTATTTTCCTCTACGGAAGTGACTAATTGGAAAATGTTATTTGATGCTTTCTTATGGAAAAAAATCTTCTTCCTTTGAAGAACATTTAATTATTTTCTATTCACTTTAAGCACTTATTTTTTTTGTCTCTCAAATACTACGGACGTTTTTATACAATTTAACGCGAGCGTTTAGGATTTTAATTGTTGGTTTTTTTTTTCTCGAATTCTTCAACAACATGCCACTTTTTTTGTCAAAAATTGCCGAAATTCATATTTTATGTGGCAAAAAAATGGTTTGAATAATTTTAATGAAAAATCCTTATGTTAAAGTACTATCTAACACCATAGTGTTGAGAGACGCAAAGTTTCAAGGCATTTGAAAGAGTTGTGATCGGAAAAGTATGTTTCTTATCTAACAAAAAACTAAGTTTTGAGAAAAAAAATTAGTGGAAAACATTAGCATATTGTCTGCCAGAAGTTTATATTAAAATATTTTTTAAATATTTCTAGTGCAGGGGTAGATAAAAAACTTTTACACACAGTTAAAAGCAGAAAATTTCATAGTATTTGAAAATTAAAAAATTCGAAAATGTATTTTTGGACAATTTGCGTGCACCAACTTGATCAACTTTTTTGAGATATCTATCAGTTACAAACTTTTTGAGAAATAAATTTTACGTTGATGAGTGTAAATTAACATGTCTAGAATTTAAATCTTCGAACAATAACCAAAAGAAAGTCATTGGTTATTAATATCTTCAAATTTTAAATAAAATCCTAAAACATAGTATAATCAATTTTTTTCTAGCACCTGAACAGTAATTTTCGACGTCCTAAATTCAAAGAAAATAATCCTAGAAATTTTAAATCAAAAATTTTTCATACAAGCAACAACGTCTCTAGAAAATTTTTGTGAAGAGATAGACTAATACTAGTAAAAGCAAAAATATCTGGAAAACTTTGATACAAAAACCATCAGAGGGTTTTAAACGAAAAGACACTTTGACATCCATCAAAAATCTATCAGGTAAAGAAAAAAAAAAAAAGAAATATAAAATAAAGTAAAAATGAATATAATAACAAAAGTAACAAAAAATATCGAAAACCCCAAAAGAGAATATCTCTTCTCCATTAATCAGGGGAAAACGCTATTTCTCAAACGATACCCGTCAGAAAATCATCGATTTTTAAAAGGGAGATATTGAAAAGTATTCGGCTGGTTGCGGGATCGGGAGAGGGTGCACGGATGGATCCAGAGGAATGGGTCCCCTTCATTGCTCAAACATATATATAAACCTTGTTCTTTGTGCGGAAAAAAAAACCAAGAAAACGGCAAGAAAAGGGGGCCCCAAAACGAACGACTTTTCCAAAAGCATATCCTCCTGGTCGTTGATCATCATCACTCATAAGAGATATGCGAGAAAACGACTAGACAAAACCCCCCTAATAGCCTGACACTTGATAAAACAGAACCTGACATCTGTGGGTTATTAATCCTGCCTTTTAAGCCACGTTAAACATCGATCCAATCGTTTTCGGGGCGCTACCGTGGGGAGTGCTGTAGCGCCGAGAGAAAGGAGTTCACTCTTCCTCTCACTCTGATCTTCGATCTTCGTTGGTGAGCGATTAATTATATGATCTCCTTTGCTTTTCCAGAAAGGAAAAACTATTTCCTCCCGGTAACCGAACAAACAAAAGAAAAATCTTTTCCCAAGGAATGATGTTTATCGGACAAGAAGGAGAAGCAGGCCTCCGAAGGGCCCCCCCCCCACTTCCTCCGCCTTGCCTTTCTCACCCTATAAAGCTTTCCCGGGTAGGTATAGGGTGGAAGGCTTCTGTGATGTGACTTATTATTTTTCGAAGGATCAGCTTGTCGTCTCTATGCCTTTGCTACTGGCTTTCTTTTCTCTTATGCCATCAACTAATAATCCACCATCTCTCTCTCTCTCTCTCTCTCTCTCTTACCTCCAGTTCCGAACAGTCTCCACCGCTGCTTACCCAATATAACCTAAAGCAAAGGATTCTGTGGTTCGCAACCGCAAAAAGGAGGTGAGATAGATGAGTCTGTAAGTGTTGGGAAGCGAGAGAGAGAGAGAAGAGAGTCTGTGATGTGCGAGAGAAAAAGGAGATAGAATCTGTGGTACTTCTTTTCCATCATCATCTTTTGTGTTTTTCGTCGGCAATGGCCATGAGCTGTGTGGTGTGTGTGTGTGTTTCTTTAGCCGAGCTGTCGTTGGTTCCGAATGAAGATAAAATGGTCGCCGACCCATCGCAGTTACAAATCGCTTTCTCTCCTAATAAGGCCCCGACGAATCTTAGTGATTTATCTGAGGGCCCCGAGTGTTTAATAACCTGGAAAAATGATGACTTAGTTGTAGGTGCGAGATATACCGACGAGACCAGAGAAATGTATCTTTGTCCTCAAGAAGCCAAGAAGCTACCGTCAATAAAGGAGTTGGGAGAACTTAATGATAAGGATGGATCCAAATTTGAGAAATCTTCCTAATTACAAGTTTTAGGACGGATTACACTGTGAAAGATTTATGAAAGTTGTTTTGTAAAACTTGGGAAAATCAACCAATTATCATATCGGTTGCATTTGAGTGAATCTAGCCAATGGGCTTACTGGTTGTCGACAAAAGTGTAATATTTTTAGCGTCTTTTTACCTATGTAGAACCATCACATTTTCTGATAAAATTTACCGATTAAACCTTGATTATTAGTGGAACTGAAATGTGCCCCCAATAATGTTTATAGTGTCCAATTTTAGGGGTTAAAACTGAACTCCTGTGACAGAATACCTTAGGCCTCTTCCTTATACATTAACTGAATTCACTGATTTCATTTTCCGGGGTCACTGGAAGGCACACGTTGAATCCAAAGAGGTTTGCGGAGCACAGGCTGGGAACCATTGCTATAAACATGAGGGAACATATACTCTCTGGAACATAAAACATGTGTATATAACTCCGATATCTTGATTACTTTGGGGCAACCCAATAATGCGCATGTGATGTCGTGCTTCCTGTTGATGTGTTTAAAAAAAACGCTTGGAATATTTTTAAATGGTGCAATTATAATAAAATATCCCAACATCAAAATGTAATTCAAAGCGCATCAAGGGGCGGGCATAAATGGGTTAATATAAACTGATTTTAATAACTTCAAACTATAGTATTGTTATCCGGATTCTTAGATCCGGTTTTCTGTCAGGCTTTCAGTCCTAAACGTTTAGTACGTCTATCTATTATATCAAGTCTGGTGAAAATTTATAGCATAAAAAATTGAAAACGATATATATACATATATATAGATTCTCACCCCCCCCCAGCCACTTCAGCCTCCTCCATGCAGTAGCCATGGAGACACCTTCACAGAAGTTTCTTGTTTTAGGTGCGCCTGTTCATCAAATTGCTCGAAATATTAGATTTAATTTAGATTAAGATTCATTAGTTATCATCAAATTTTTTTAATTGCCATTTTAACCCCCCCCCCCCCACACAAAAGAGGCTATGGGTATTGTGGGTGTCAGAGGACCTAAACTTTTGTCCAGGAAGGCATATTTAAGATAATACTAAAACAGGAAAGTTCCATAAAATGGTATTACGAAGTGAAATTCCAATGGAAAACGGAATATGTAGTGATATTATTTACAAGTAGGATATAACCTTCCCACCATCACGTTGATTGACGCACATGTTAACCGTGGAAATCATCAATATGAAAGGTGAAGATTGATCACGACCTCTCTCCCTTTAGGGACTTGTGATGGACCAGCGATTCCTGGAGAGAGTCTCAGTCACGGAAGCTGTTACACCAAGTCGACCATGAAACAGTCAACAAGTTCTTTGTCAGGAAATGACTTCTTCGCTTATAGAAATTGAGGAAACGTCGATTGATATGTTATTCCTTCCTATACCTCTCTCCCCCTCTATAATCACGTCTGCACATTTGTCATGTAAGTACCTGAAATAGGAGGAAGAGGAGAGGCAATGGCAACATTCGCAGCTCATGCCGGAATCATGCGCTGAGATCTCTGGAGATTAGAATCCCATTTCTTTTCTCTCCTTTTTCAACGTTTCTCCGACTGAGTTATCCGGAAATAACAAGTATCTCTACGTGATTCTCTGAAATTCATCAATAATATTCTTTCTTCTTATTCCATTTAGTGTCTAGTTACTGGTATTTCGTTCCCACGAAGTCGTTGCCAATTAATCAGGCCACACCAAAAGTTCTCAGCATTTTTGGTAGGTGCGAATTTCAACAATTACTGTGCTTTATTGTATTGAAATAAGCATTTTTGAAGCAAGACGGGAGGTTTTAATATCTATGAAGATTACCAGTCTGTTATTTTATCGTAATTGGTGTGTTTTGAGTATTTTATTCTCGAACTGTCCAATATGAGTGATTAAAATCTGTGTTTTACCTTATGAATATATTATCCATGTATTTTATTTATTTTGAAAAGTCAGGTGTTGGTACTCAACTCATTCGATTTTTCTGAAATTATTTATTACGGAGATCATGCTTCACTTTAATTAGTCAGGCGGTATCACGAAGTTTTAAATCCATAATTTAAGTCTAGATTAGTGATTCCCAACCTTCCATGCTCCAATCTGAAAATGTTTGTGGGCCTTGCGTACTCTAGAAAATTTCGACGAGGCTAGAAATGCGTAAGAAACATGAGCGCGCCTCTAGAAATTTTTAAAAGTCGTGCATACACATTGGAATCCGTAGAAGTCTTGTGTATCCCCAGATATGCGTAGAATGTATTTCAAAATGCGCAAGTTGGGTGTAGGCGTAAAAAGCGTGCGTGCCCTTTGAAACTCATAGGTGCGCGTATGCGTGGGGTGGGCAGGAGCCTTGTTTATCTCTCGAAATTTCTGACGTGTGTAGCCATAAAAATACGTATAATAAGTATTTTTTTTAAACTTTTGTATTTCCCAGACCCTTTGCCGATGGCCTCGGTCCTCCAGTACCATTAAAATGAAAGCTACGCAACACTTCAGCGAATATTATTAAGTCTGAAATAATGTAAAAACAATATAAGTGCATTGTTTTTAATTCAAGCTCATAGACCCGGATGAAATATCTCGAAGAACCTGCAATGGGTCGAAGGCGTTGAAAGCTTTCGTATCTCTAGAAATTTCTTAGATGACATGCTTGTCTCGCGTTATACATAGAAAGCTCGGATGCACTTGAAAATTTGGGGGAGCTTGCATACTCCCTGGTATATTGTGCCATAAATAATGCACTTGACCATAAAAATTTTAACAAAAACCAATTATAATTTTAATAATAAAATTCAAAACATTCTAATACAAAAATTATAAAAAATGTTGAAATTTTTCAAGTCACATCATTTTTTTTTTCGATTGACGCTGATTATTTTTCCACGTACCCGGTTTGTTATGTACCATCGGTAGTAAGAGTACCGCAGGTTGCCAAATTGAACTTGAATACCTGTTGCAGATGATTCCGGCGTCAAAAAGGTAGAAACTGAAACCAACCCGATGTCGACGTCTCGAAATTAAGAAGATTTTATAAACATTCCTCATAATCTTACAAACATTCCGGCAAACTAGTGAGAAAATACCTATATGGAATGATAAACACCGCGTGACATGCTTCTGAAATTGACGAAAAAGAGACCTATTTGGCTCTGATCATAAAAAATAATTCTATTTGATAGGCTGGGAGGTTTCATCCCACACTCCACAGGCATCGAATAATTTTATTTTAATTTGTCTGCTTTTATAAGAATTATTTATCAGGAAGACATATTCATTACCTCGTAAAGTATAAAAATTGTACATAGACACCGACTACGCCGGGAAAATACCTTAAAATTTCAGCGAAAAATAATAGAGAATACTCAGAAAAATAGAAGCAAATTCTTTCAAGTAATTTACCAAAAAAGCTCAGAAACCCGTTTTTTTTAACATTTTAAAATATTTACAGGAAAAACGACTACCATAAAAAAAACCCGATTCAATAACAAATGGAAAATATCTCCTAATTTACATGTTTTTTGCATATCAAATAATTAACTCCAATGATGAATCTCGAAATCGGTCATTAAGAGACGAACTGAATAGATTCAAACAACGAATTTAGAATCCGAATGCCTTTTTTTCTTCTTCTACCCTAAAAAAGCCTTTGATATGATAAAAAAAAAAAAAGAACGAAGACAAAAAAGTGAACATTTGAATGGGAAATCGCTATTCATGATCACAAAAAAAAAGACAATAAGGCTTTTTATATAGTTTTATTTAAAGAAGTAAATGAAAGAAATAGGGAGACAGAGAGAGAAGACTAGGAAATAAACAGTAAAATGGCGATAGATTTCAATGAAGAATGGCCGTTAAAAAAAGTGGATTAAGATGTAATCGTTAAATTAGCTTTTAAAGGCAAACTGATACTCAAATAGCGCATCAAATCATTGCGAAAAAAAAACGGATTTTTTTTTAGGGATTTTTAAGTGCTAAAAGGACATAAAAAAAATTCAAATGTCCCTAAAAAAAATTTTTTTTTCACGTTTTTCTCTTCGTGAAATTTAAGTCCTGTTTTATAAACGTGTTTCCTTTTAAAAGCGTTGTCTTGTTTTATCGGGAGTTTATCTCAGCCATTTAAGACACTGTAAATACTGAAGAAAAGACAGTCCCCATAAGAAATAAAAATTTAAATTTCTCGTTTTTTTGTGTTTTCATATCTATTTATTTCTACCATTTAATCTTATTTTTCTTTGTCGTTATTATTACCATTACTTCGACTTTTTTTTTTTGCTGCAGATTTTAAATGGCGACTCAGATTATTTTATTTATTTACTTCGGATTTTTTTAGTGATAAAAGTGCATTTTTTCCTTTTTTTTTTTACGTTGAAGTACTTAATTTTATATCTTACTTTTTTTACGTGAAAAAGGGATTTTACAGCTTTTTAAGATCTAATGCTAGAAATATATATTTTTTTTGAAGTTGAATTATACGCGGATATATAAATGGAGTTCTTGGATGGTTTCAATATTATTTTACCGTAAAAGATCGATAAATAAATCATGTCCGGAATATTTTCATAAATAACTGTGAATTTAATGTGAGTATAATGGAAGATATATAGATAGGCTAATTATATTGGTTTTACCTAGTGGGATTCCTAACGAGTTCAATCATCGGAATCTAGTCGAGCGCGCGCGATTCCAAGCCATCGAAATAATTTTATTCATTCGACTTTTTTCTTTTCAAATCAAAATTGCGTTTGCAATAATAGAAAATGTGTGGCATTTCAAGATTACATTCAATGATACAGTTTCGACTGTCCATTTGGTATTTAATATACGTTTTCAAACTTTTCATAAACTTCCGTAAACTTAGGCCTTTACTAATATATATTTTTCTGGTTTAAAAGTTTATTAACACCATTCCTTTCAGCTACTTTACCTTTGCCTATTATGTACAATAATACATTATTTTATCGCATCATTTTTCCTTGATGATGTGAATGAAGATCCAGAAAATTAGAAAAATAATGCATTCATTTCAACATTATATCTCTCAACTGCTAATATATAAAATAGATGGCAGCAAAACTTTTATTCATTCTAATTTTTGTTTCCCATCAGTACTGCATTTATAATAGAAAATTTGTACATTTTCCGGATTATAGTGAAGATCACAATTTTATATTGTCGATTCAATTTATTGTTTTCACCATTTTTTTTTACTTTTGGAGGTTTTAAAAAGAGTTTAAAAGTGTTTAAGGTCAGAACAGGCATTCTGATCTTAATTCTCTGAGGATTCTCTGAGACATTTTTTGTTGCTTTAAGTCAGGAACTCTTAATCTTTCTCAGCCGCGACCCAAAATCAACAACATGATCGGCTTCGCGACCAGTGGGACTGTGTGTTCTTCCAAATTAGTGAAAATAGTGACGCAGTAAGTTCATTTATAACAGGACTGTTAATGAATTCGTACGACTCATCTAGGAAATGGTTGAAATTACGTTTGGGTCGCCACCCTTATTACGCGAGAATTCATGCCTGTAAATGGATTTGTACTACCCATTTGAGAAGTCCCTACGAGTAAATTTGGAGTCGTGATCCGTAGCTCAAGAGACACTGGCTGGTCGGTGGATTTCTGCTACCCATCTCGAAGCCATTGCGAATCTATTTTGGGTCGGGACCTGTAGCTTGAAAATCCCTGCTTGTAAGTAGATTCTTACGACCCATCTCGAAAGCCCCGGAGAATCAAGTTTGAGTCGATGATCTATAACAGTGGTTTTCAACCTTTGAATGCCCATGATCCGGTTTATTATTTTTTTTTTTGTGAGTTGAAGGCGCAGTCATACACACAAGTAATAGGAAATAAAAGAGAAAATATATGAAACGGGGAATCCCTCACGACTCAGTTTGAGTGATATCATGGCCCGGTACTGGGGCACATCAAGATGGTTGAGAAACACTGATCACTATAGATCAAACATATTCATATCACCCATTTGAGAAGTCCCGGTAGCGATGATGATATGTAGCTCAAGAGACCCTAGCTGTCAGTGGACTTTTACTACTCATCTCGGAAGCCCCTGCGAATCAGGTTTGGGACACAAACCGCAGCTCAATATCCCCGGCTGTTAGTGGGTTTGAGCGACCCATCTTGGAAGATAGCAACCCAAACTTAGCAACTGGGTTGCTACCCATAAGTTAAGAACCCCTGCTTTAAGTGATTCGTGGATTTTGAACTTTTTCCCCATTCAATGTGTCATCTTTGACTTTCGATTGGACACGCTTTAAAACATTCGCGCTTCTCTGACGGAAAGTATCGGCTGTAGACGGTTTTGAATAATCGAATTTTAATTATAAGGGGACTAGAGATCAAAGGTTCTTTATCTTATATGTTCCGCGGATCCTTTGTGCTAATATAACTAATGTCAGCGACTTTCTTACCAATAAGATGAGAGCGAAGGTCCCCGTTTACCAAATGATATTCTAGACATAATAATGCATAAGCAATGAATAATTTTTTTTTCGATCTAAGCAAATGGACCCCCAAAACTTCTCCAAGTCCCCCCCTCCCAGGTTAAAAAATGTTGTAAATAATGAATGATGAACACTTGCTACAATGAAATTAAATAGTCCTTAATTTTTAAATGCGTGATGAAATTTGCGAAGAAAAATACCGTCTAAACTGATGAGTCAACGGTAACCCAGGGCTCCAAATATAACGGAAGACCACACAATCGTCAATTTTTCTCCATTCTAACTTTTTCATTAAATTTTTTAAATCAAATTTTGCTTCTTTAATATTTTAATTGATTTTGCCATTGCTATTCATTTTTTTTTTTACCACAGAAAGGAAGTTTTTATAGAAGTAAGAAGCTGAGAATGGGGTTGCAAAACTGTTAATTTCCCGAATCTCTGAACTCGTTATTACGACGCTGATCACAAACACTAGTTTCTTACAGAAATCCTTTTATTCTCCGGTATTTATACATATAGGTTTGACATCAGCTTGAATTCTTGGTCCACATCAAATTTCTTCGAGGAATACATGGTGAGCACCGATGCTGTAGATCAAAGGTCTTCAACATTTGATACTACATCGTAGGCGAAAATTAAAATGAAGTCCGTAGGGCCACAAGGTTACACTGTGGTATTCAGAATTGTAAGGTGGTGTGTGTATATATACAGATTCCACAAGAAATTGATGTAATGTGCAGTGGCGTCTTAAGAGAGACCAACGGGCCCCGTGTTAAACAGGATCACAAATTATTGGAAAAATTTTTTTCTTCTGAAAATAAATTTCATTGAACATCAATTTTCAATAATTCTGAAACTATTGTTTAAGATCAGCTTTTTCTCTCATAATTCTGTATTTCTTTCTTTTTCTTGATCACTGATGAATCATAAAAGTGTTCTCAATAATTGTGAAATTATCCATCCCATAAATGAATATTTTCATCAATAATGAAATAATTTTTTTCAACTATTCTGAAACTATTTCTTGCAGTAATTCTAAAGTTATTTCTGAAAGGAATTTGGAATTATTTTTCTCCCGGCAATTCTAAGATTGTTCCTAAAAATTAGAATGATATTATTTCTTCCATTTATTCAAAATATCAAACATATTTTGGAAATGATTCGAAATTCTTCTTTTTTTCAATAAAGGTATTCCTCAGCAATCCTATAATTATGGATCATTTTGCATGCCGAATTTCCCTCCCGAAATAAAGGAAATCAGGGGTCCCCCAAAAATTCTTGAGCCCCCTCCCGAGTTCATTAGCACGCACTCTTAAAATATCAAAATCACCTCACAGTTATATATATACCACAGTACAGCTCTCAGTGGCTATTGGGCGCCCTTTAGATGTAAAGTAACTATTTTCTCGAAATGGTTAGCGGGCCAAGGCAAAATGCTCCAAGGGCCACATTAATCAGCCCGCTAGAAGACCCCTGTTGTAGGTGAAAAAATGAAGTTTTCAAATCAAACTAATTTAGGCTTTTACCCAGAAATATACATTCTTCTCATTGATATGAAGTGAATATAGATTGATTGTTGCATAAATATGGCATCCATATTTTTGTTATGGTTATCTTTTTCTCAGCCACCTCGTTGGGCATTTTTAACTGATGTGGCCTTATATTTGTATATTTGTTTTTATTTACACCTGAAGTCACACCAGTCTAGAAAGCCGAACAGAAAAAAAGAGATAGAGAGATCGCATCATTTGTATCTTATTTTGTTGCTTAAAATGAATATTAATGCCATTTTGTAACTAACCAAAATGGGAGGAAAATGAAAAGTGATATCTAATCTTAAAGAAGTTTATTCAAAAAATTTGCTTTAGGTCATCTAAACAAAACAGGTTTCGCCATTTGGTTATCAGAGAAATTACTTTTCCTGACTCCTTTACATGAAATATTTTAAGGGCTAAAATTAAGAGTCTGAAGAAAGCTCCCCCCAACTAAAATATTAATGTTCTGAATCTCTGAACTCTTGATCACATTGTGATTTAGAATTGCAAGATGGCATACAAATTCACGAGGTTATAGTAATGTACAGGGGTGCCTTAAAAGATAGGTCAATACGCCCCGTATTAAACAGGGGGCCAAAAATTATTCAAAGATTATTTTCTTCTGAAAATATTCAACCTAAAACATGAATTTCAATAATTCTGAAAAATCGTTGCTATAATTTCTCTCAATAACTATGAAATATTTTTTTCTGATTAATACTGGAATTATTTTTTCCAGCTACTCTGAAATTATTTGTAAAATAATTTTCGAAATTATTTCTTCCAATAATCTTGGTGTACCACTTTTTTTTCAGACAAAATATCAGAAATATATTTTGGAAATAATTCTAAAATTATTTATTTCATGAAGATGTTTCTCAGAAATATCTCGTAGCCATATATCCTTTTGCATGGTGGATTTTTCCCTCCAGAAAAAAATTAAATAAGGGGCTCTCCCAAAAATTCGTGGGCCTCCCGAGTTCGTTGAGACGTCGCTCTTAAGGCATAAAAGTATCACACTTATATATATACCACAGTGCATATTTCAGTGGCCACACACACACACACAGCGAGCTTTAACGAAATTACTTTCTAGCATAACATTTTTTTTAATAAAGTAACTATTTCCTACAAACGGTTGACGGGGTACGGCGATAGGGCCCGAGGCCCACATTTGACCCTCGGGCAATGTATTGAAGACCTCCCCCCCCCCCACTACTGCAGATAAAACAATATCAATTTCTTCTAAAAATTTCCAATCAAATTAAGGATACTTTTCAGGCTTTTACCCAGCAGTATACGCTCTACATTGATATGAATAAAACATCTACAAGTGGATAGAGATTGATACAGCCGAAGTCACTCCAGTCTAGAAAGCCGAATAGGAAAAAAAAAGAAAAAGAAAAGAGAGATAGATCGCAGCGTTTGTACCTTATTTGGTTTGCTTAAAATGGATAGTAGTGTCACTTTGTAACTGACCAAAATGGGAGGAAAATGAAAAGTGATATCTAAGCTAAAAGCATTTTATTCGAAAAGCTTGCTTTAGGTCATCTCAAGAAGGAAAAAAAAAGGACTTGCCACTTGGTTATCAGTAGAAGAAGAAAAAAAATTTTCTGGCTCTTTTACAGAGATTTGAGTACCAAAAAAATGAAAAATAATGAAAAGAATCTTCAGATGTCACCCAGAGTAAAAAAAACCGTCATATAGGCAAGAGGTTAGTCTTATATACTCTCTCTACGGCCAAAAACTGTAATCGCAAGGACCTCTCTTCCATTACTTTATCTTTCTGAAAAATTTCTCTCCTCTTTTCTCTACTTCTTTATTTTTACTTACTTTCTTACCCTGCTTGACTCCCACACCCAGCTATCTTCAAGAAGAAGAACCAAAAAAAATACGTAGAGAGAGAGAGTCAGTGGTGGTAAGAAGTGGTCTCAGTGATAGGGAAGTATGTAGAGGGGGGGGGAGGGTTGGAGTATGTGTATATATATATATACCAAAGCGGTAGGGTGGTCGGTCGTGGTATAGGTTCGGTATCACAGAGAAATACTTTCAACATCTTACGACGTCATCCCCCCCCCCTAAAGTAGTAGTGCCACAAGAAGGAGAGAAGATGATGATGAAGAAGTGATGGCGGGTGTGTAGAGAAGTAAAGAAGTAGAGAGAGAGAGAGCGATCTCTTGCCACTATACCACCGACAACCCCTCGCACTCGCCGCGTGGCCCCGCTGAGAAGATTAACATTAATCATATCAGGGTCACACAGTGACTGAGCTCCGAGGATACCTTTCGGAAGAATCCCGAGCGCCCCCTCATTTCCACCGCCCATAGGCATAACGGGAGGAAAAATCTTCGGGAAAAGTAAGTATGTGTGGATATATCAAGAAAAGGCCGTTCGTTCGTTCGTTCGTTCGTTGGTGAAAAAGGAGTGAGTTGTGGCGAAGGGTGCCGAGAGTGTGTCTGTGTGCGAGCCTTTTTGGTTGGCTGGTGGAGTCAGGAAAAAGGTCCCGGGCGAAAGCTCCTTCTCTCAACTCAGCGATAGGTGGTTGAGATAAGATAAGTGTGAAAATGGATCGCTATGAGAGGTATATGCACCTAAATTTTGCAGGGGAGCGGCCTTTTGATGAAATATGATGCCGGTACTGGTTGGTTGGTATATACGGTTCTTATAGACCGGGAAAAGTAGCGATATGGTTAAAGCATTAAAGGACGACTTCGGAAGTGAAGTCTTTCCGACTGATAACGATGTGTTTTTTTATATATATTATTATTATACATTTTTTTTTATCCCTTATATGGCCAAAAAATGATGTTTTTTTTTTATTATTATGTGCTTTTTTTTTTTTTGTTGGTCACACATATATTTTTTAATGGGATTCTAAGCTGACCGCTTACTTTTACGAGTCACGTTTTGGCTGGCATGGATGTCGTGACGTCACGTATGCGTCTCATTTGCTGGATGTAAGCGGCGGGTGAGAGATAAATCGAATATCTCGTCCGACTGGACATGATTTTTATTTTGACATGGGAGAAGAAAAATGAATTTTAGATAAACGGAAAAAGAATCTAATAATACTCGTAGAGATTATACATGAGGAAATTTTTTTTAATCATAAAATACAAATATTGAATTTTTAATATATTTTTTTTTAATCATGTGTATTTTGATTTGGATTATAAATTGATGATGGCGATGACTAAGAGTAGTAGAAGTTAAATATCACAGATATTTAAGAAATCCAATTGATATTTGAAAGACAAAATTGATACTTGAAATATTCAATTGATACTTGAAATATTCAATTGATACTTGAAAGATTCAATTGATACTTGAAAGATTCAATTGATACTTGAAAGATTCAATTGATACTTGAAAGATTCAATTGATACTTGAAAGATCCAATTGATAAGATCCCAGCCTTACAGATCCAATTGTAAGATTCAATTGACACTTGAAAGATTCAGTTGCGTTATTTCAAAAGATCCAATTGATACTTGAAGGATCCAATTGATACTTGAAAGATCCAATTGATACTTGAAAGATCCAATTGATACTTGAAAAATTCGGGTTGCGTTATTTCAAAAGATCTTACTGATATTTGGAAGATCTTACTGATATTTGGAAGATCCAATTGATATTTGGAAGATTCAATTGATATTTGAAAGATTCTATTGACACTTGAAAGATCCAATTGATACTTTAAAGATTTAGTCGAGCTATTTCAAAAGATCCTATTGATATTTGAAAGATCCTATTGATATTTGAAAGATCCTATTGATATTTGAAAGATCCTATTGATATTTGAAAGATCCTATTGATATTTGAAAGATCCTATTGATATTTGAAAGATCCTATTGATATTTGAAAGATTCCATTGCATTGAAAGATTCCATTGATATTTGAAAGATTCCATTGATATTTGAAAGATTCCATTGATATTTGAAAGATCCCATTGATACTTGAAAGGTCAAATTGATATTTGAAAGATCTAATTGATTAGTTGAAACATAAGGCTAATTATTTAATCTAACTGCATTGATGCATACAAAATACTACGTAATTTGCTCAATCTAGCCGGAAAACATCACTGATATTCAAGATAAGCTACATCGGTTATTCAGTCTCACTGATCTGAACATTGACATTCGCAAGATCGTAGATAAATTTTTCAATCTAATCAGTAACAATCACTGATGTTGCAATGTTTCTAGATTGAAAAGATCTATACGCATAGACGCACGCGTCTCATATGCGTATCAAGTTAAATAGAATCTTTGGTCAGACCTGGCATGATTTCTATTTGACATAGAAGCAAAAATGAATTTTAAATAATCTTACAGATTTAACATCGATCCGAAACTAATCACTTATACTTGTAGGTAAGTGGTTAAGTGAAATCGGGACTGATCACTGTTATTTATATGATCCTAGATAAGGTATTCAATCCAGCCGGGACTAACGGCAATGATAATTGTAAAGCCTTAGATAAGCAGTCTATAAGTTTACAAGATTCTAGAATATTCAATCAAATCGGGATCAATCTCACACTGGCCTTTATAAGGTCTTAGATAAAAATGGGTATATCAACGACGTATGCAAAATCTTAGATAAATAGTCTGATGCTTTGATATTTGCGAGATCCTAGATAAGCTGCTTAAACCCGACAAAGACTAACCACACTGTTAGTTTTAAAATTGTGGATGAGTTATTCAATCTAATCACGCTGATCAAGATAAATAATCTAAACGGGACTGAGATCACTGATATTTGAAAGATTCTAAATATGCAATGTATTATTCAACCGGAATTATCCACATCATGTTTTTAAGATCCTAGATAGACAGTCTTGTGTTACTTCTATGCAAATTATTTAATCCAACCTCACTTATAGTCACAAAATTCTGAATAGTTTATCCAATCTAACTAGAAAAATATTACCGATGTTTGAGATAAGCTGGATGGATTATTCAATCTAACTGAACTAACCACACTGTGATGTTCACAAGATCTTATAGATAAGTTCTTCTGATTTGATCATAGATTAGATATCTTACTGAAAAAAAAACACTTATCTAGGATCTTATAAATATCATTGACTATATCCAGGTGAGACTGCTTATCCTGTGGTCTTATGAATATCAGAGTGTGGCTGTTCTCGGTTATCAAAAGCTTATCTATCTAAGATATTTCAAATATCAGTGATATTTAAAAAAATCCTAGATAAGTTGTTCAATCTAACTAGAAATAATCATTGATATCAGAAAGATTTCTGATTGAACTACTTATCTAGAGTTTTGCGAATATCAGTGGACAGTTCCATTCAGAATGAATAGCTTATCTAGGATCTCGTAAGTGTCAGTGGTCATCCGCATAACCAGGTTATACTGCTTATCCAGGGTCTTACAAATGCCAGTGTGTGATTAGTCCCACTTTAATTGAACCACTTGTCTAAGACTATTTAAATATCTGTTGTTCCTTTCCGAGAAATAGAACACCTATAAGAAACTAATTACTGATATTTGAAAAATTCTCAGTAAGTTGTCCAATCCGGACTGACAACTGATACTTAAAGTGAGAGTGATAAAAAAGTAACTTAATCTGACCGGGACAGGCCATTGAGATTTTTAAGATCTCAGATAAACAGCCTATTTAGAAGATTCTACGTCAGATATTTGATCTAACCGAGACTTAATACCGATGCAATTATCCTGGATAAGTTAATCAATCTAACCAAGAATAACTGTTGATATTTCCAAAATTCTAGATTAATAATTCAATCTAATCAGAACTAATCACACTGAAATTTGAAAGACCTTAGATAAAGTCTAGCCAAGACTGAAAACTAATATTTACAAGATCATAGATTTTTAAGTCCCTCAATTTTACCGGTGCCATTTCTAACTAACAACACCGAAATTTGTAAGACCCCAGATGAGCAGTGTGTAATCGCGACTGATAACCTATATTTGCAAGATCCCAGATATCATAGTCAATTCAACCCGGACTAATCACTGTTATTTGTAACATCTTTGATATATTGCCCAACCTAATCGGGACTGACATATGTAAGGTTCTGCATGAGCTGTCTAACCAAGACTGATCGCTGATATATGCAAGATCCTAGATAATATATATATAAGCTATGTTCAACTCAACCGGGACCAATCACTGATAGTCTCAAGATTCTAGATAAGAATTCCAAATGGTACTGACACAACTGATATTCGCGAAATCTTAGATAAGCTATTCAATCAAATCGGGACTATATACTCATTCTTCTAAAAACTAATCATACTGGCATCTGTAAGGTCCTAGATAAGCAATCTAGCCAAGACTGACCACTGATATTCTTAAGATCCCGGAAAACATATTCAGTCCAACCAGGAAAAATTACTGATACTTGTAAAATATCCTAGATCAGGGGTCTTAAACCTTTCAGACGCGATGGGCTAAATTGAAACTTCCCACGGAGCCCGTGGGGGCTACATACTCATGTAATTTATTGGTATCTCAATAGAAGTGCCAAAAGGGGCTCCGAGTTAAACAGGGGAAAAATAATTGAAGGCTTTTATTTATTTTATTAATTATCAATTATGACTGCTCAGTTCTGAAATAATGTTTTCACTAATTCTCTCTCTCTCTCTCTCTCTAAAATGATTTCTTCCAGTAATTATGAATCTTCAATTATGGAATTATTTCTTTCATTGAAATTCTGAGTATTCTTCAAGTTGTTGCGGAATTGTTTCTTTCATCGATTCCAAAATTATTTCTTTCACTAATTCAAGAATTTATCGTTGTTCAATATTTTCAACCATTTTCTAAAAATGATCGGTGGGCCACGACAAAAAGCTACGAGGGCCAAATGTGGCCCGCGGGCCATGCGTTGAAGACCCCTGTCCTAGATAAACAGTCTACCGAGAACTGATATTTGAGAGATCCCATTTATATATTGAATTCAGCTTGGACTAACCTGTAATATATTTAAGATCTTAGAAAAGTTATTCAATGTAACTAAGACTGTATTCAATTAATACTTGAAAGATCCCAGATAAATTACTAAATCAAACATCCTCATTCTTATGTAGAAGGATAGAATATTCAAATTGCACAAATATACAACAAGCCATTTCCAGATGCACATGTTATCAATTCCATCTATCGGCACAAACTCACTAAAACAATCGGAATAGAAGAGTTTACTGTTTATTCAATTTTTCATAAATTCAGAAAATTTCTCCCAAATCGAAACCACTTTGATTCTCTCAAAAGATATCAACCACTTAAAAATCCTAAGAGTATTTTAGAGACGTAAATAAAATCCTAGATAGGATCATATAACGTTAGTGAACGTCGCGGGATTCCGATTCCGACGTGGGAAATATCTTATTAACCCACATGGGAAAATTCCCGAAAATTTGAATTACATTCCCACGGAAATCACTCTCATTCAAGAGATAGAAAATTCAAATTTTTCACCGAAAACTGAAGGAAATGAATTAACGATTTTAATCGGACGTTTGTAATTTCCCCCCGAAACGAATATTTTGACGGTTTTCCAACGTCATAAAATTGAAATTGTCCGGGGTTTTGTTAACGGGGAGAAGGGCGATGTGTAAAATTTTCTGAAGAGTGGAAATCATTCTTTCATGGATAACTCAGGACATAGACACACATATGTATAATGTGGATGGAATCTCTGCAATGTTCCCATAAGTGGGGGGAGTAAGAGAAAGTGTGTACGCGCGAGAGATGGGGGGAAGGGGGGCCTCGAGCCCGCTTATCATCAGGCTCGAGAATAAAAGGGTTTCATTTCCTGACTGGTTTCCATTGGTGTACAGAAGGCCGTGAGAAAGAGATATTTTCAGATTATACCCATGCTTTTGTCCGTATTTCACGCTTTTCCTGCCGGTAAGGCGCTTCCTGTATAACAGCAGAAAAGAGAAAACACTTTTAAAATTCCAGACACACGAGGGGTCACAAAATGTCGCTGTAGATTAAAATAAAAGATCTATTACGTAGTCCAATTACGCAAAATAATTAAATCATTGTAAACTAAACAAAAGAGAGTTTAAATGCGTCATTTGAATAATTGTTGGAACATTATATTGCCAAAACAAAAAAATACATACAGATACCAGTTATGAGTAAAAACTTTTCGTTATATCCGAGATTAGGATTTTTTTTGGTGGAATGCAGGAAAAAAATTAAAATTTATTTTTTTTATAAAAAAAATGTTTTTCTTTGTATTGTTTGTAACAATGTATACTTGTGACAGATAAAATATTTTTTTTTCAGTCATTTATACAGAGAAAATAGCAGAGTTTTTTGTAGTTCTTTAGATACGAAAATGTAGTATGAAAGAACAGAAAAAACGGGAAAAAATTCTAATTTAAATAGCATAAATACTTAAAAACACGCACAATGTGGTTGTTTTCTAAGAGAAAAAACAATTTTTGTTTCGTCCTTTCTAAAAAAAATCCCCGTTTTTTATTGTTTTATATTGGAGTGAAAATAGTTTTATGCTGAATGAAAAGAAAATTTATTCAGTTTAAAAACTTTGCGGACACAAAAAACAAAACTGAAATAATTTTTTTATAAGAATAAAAGTTTTTCTTACTGTATATTTAGTGATATAATCCCGAATACAGTGGAACTTCGGTTAACGAGCTAAATTCGTTCCGCCAACGTGCTCGTTATACGAATCGCTCGTTATACGAATCGCTCGTTATTCAAATCGAACTTCTTCATAGGAAATGATAGACGATACGTTCCGCAATTATTCATTTACACGAAAATGACTGATAAAAACGTCATTCATCAATAATGCAACACAATAACAATATAATAACTAATACAATAAAAATATTTAAAAAACAATAATGCTGTAAATAAACGTACTATACGAAAATATTTACAAATTGATTTACTCTAAACATTATAGAGAAGAAGACTATCGTCGAAATGGTACCGAAAACCGCGAGACACCCATACTCTGTCGCAAGAAGCAACGTAAGCTACAGGGCTGTCTGTCAAAATGCATGAAAGCGTAATGTCTGTTATTTTTTCTCCTGCTACCGATTTGAAGATTTTCAATTTTAATGGGGGGGAGTTTCCTTTCCCAGACACCCTGTAGTTTTTAATTAAATAGATGTGTGCTTACTTTTAAATAGTCAGTGCTTGCATGCAGTGCCGTAACTAAGATTTCTGCCGCCCGGGCAAACATCATTTTGCCACCCGCCCCCCACAACTTTAAAATTCGATAATTTTATAGCCGTGTTCTTTGTTCCCACCTAAAATTGTCCCCCCAAGAATTTCACCACCCGGGGCATTACCCCTCCCCCCAGTTACGTCCCTGTGTGCATGGATAATAAATGGCTCAAGTAAAAATTAAGGCGTGTTTTATGGGTTTGACATATATTTTTTTACGTTAATGAAGAATAAAATAAATTTATTTTTTAAGACGTTTACATTTTGGAAAAATATTTGGTGGCCCAACTCATTTGCGCGGCTCCCCCATGGGGCAGCGACCCATAGTTTGGGAACCACTGCTGTAAATGATAAAAATTAGAGATAAATCCAAAATCGTTTTCGAAAAAATATAGGGCGTTCCAAAAAATTTTTCTACCGCATCAGAAGCGCTGAATCAATGAAGTTCTGATGTAAAAAAAAAAATGCTGATAGATGGAAAGATGCATACAAAGTTTTTAACAAATTAGCAAATGAGAACTTCGAGAATAAGCATTTACGAATTCAATGCCATAATGCAATGAGATTCGTAAGAAATTGCAATTTAACTTTTTATAAAAAAAATAATCATTTTAAAATTTATGCAGAAAAGGAATATACAATTAATTTCTCATTTTTTTCTTCCCAAATATTTTCATTGTTCTTAAATAAGAGGAATATTTTAAAAGTCAGGTTTCATTTTTTAAAATTTTTCTCACATGAAGGCCATTTCATTTGCGTTATGCAGATATTCCCAGTAAATACTGAATACAATTTATATTCACGATTTCACAATGAAAATACGCACGTGAGGAAGCAAAGAGTCTCGCCAGTTAAGCTGAGAAATTAATGTTCTTACCACTGAATTTTAGAAGTTTATTAATAACATTTTCTCGAGGATACATTATTTTTAATCAAGTATCAAAACCGAACTTCCGTTGGAGCTTATTTATTTGTTATTTCCGCCTGGAAGCGATTTCTCACCTGCTTATAGAAAGTAAAGTGGAAGTACATAAAGCACTTGAAAGGCAGGAAGAATTTTGAATTGTAAGTAAGAGAGGAGACTCTCCTTCTCAAGAAAGTTTCGAATGCACAAAATCTAATTACAAATGTCGGATTTAAGACTTAAAACTAGAGTGTGGAGATAAAGAAAATGATTCATTTGCTTAATCTTTGCAATGAGTTCGGAAACAAGATAAATGCGTTATTTACAACCGGCATAAGATCAATAGCAATTGAGCACAGGGCAAATAATTAAAACCATTAATTTTATAGAGTTCACTGATAATGCTTCCGTAAGACGAATTCTCTCTCGAGAATTATTATTATACTTAGAAAAGACTCTCCTCCGCGTATTTGTGCTTTCGGGAGGTAAAACTGTACTGAGGGGAGAATAAGTAAGTAATTTTTACCTGCCGAAGACTCTCGTGAAGACAATTCTTCTGGTGAAAATTTTCAAACTGATAAAGTCTTAAAACGGATGCGTATTATATGAATGGAGGAACTCCAAAAGTTTTGATTTAAATATGGAATATTTCTGTTTGTTTGAATAATATTCAGTTCTGAAAGAACTATTCAATCATCTTTATGCAATAAATCAGTTTTTAATTTATCCCTTGCAAAACTTTTCCCTGAAAGGGCAATTGTTCGAATCCTTTAAATGTGGAATTTATATATTTCTGATCGGAAATTAACGATGCTTCTTTTAGTAGGAGGAAGTTGCAATTTCTCGTAATATTCGAGTGCCGAAATACTGACCAATCTAGCATTTTGATGTAGTAAAATTATAAAACGCATATTCGACTTCGAAAAACATTGAAGATCTCAAAAAGTTATTAATCGTTTTTGTGTGTAATTCAGTCATAAATTTCAATCCTATAAAATCCTATAGATTTTTAATTCATTTCTATAGATAGATATATAGATAGATTATAAATTCATATAGACTTAGATAGATATATAGATAGATTATAAATTCATATAGACTTAGATAGATATATAGATAGATTATAAATTCATATAGACTTAGATAGATATATAGATAGATTATAAATTCATATAGACTTAGATAGATATATAGATAGATTATAAATTCATATAGACTTAGATAGATTATAAATTCATATAGACTTAGATAGATTATAAATTCATATAGACTTAGATAGATTATAAATTCATATAGACTTAGATAGATTATAAATTCATATAGACTTAGATAGATTATAAATTCATATAGACTTAGATAGATTATAAATTCATATAGACTTAGATAGATTATAAATTCATATAGACTTAGATAGATATATAGATAGATTATAAATTCATATAGACTTATTTAGATAATAAATTCATATAGACTTATTTAGATAATAAATTCATATAGACTTAGATAGATTATAGATTCATAGATTTAGATCGATTCATAGATTTAGATCGATTCATAGATTTAGATCGATTCATAGATTCATAGATTTAGATCGATTCATAGATTCATAGATTTAGATCGATTCATAGATTCATAGATTTAGATCGATTCATAGATTTAGATAGATTATAGATTCATAGATTTAGATAGATTATAGATTCATAGATTTAGATAGATTATAGATTCATAGATTTAGATAGATTATAGATTCATAGATTTAGATAGATTATAGATTCATAGATTTAGATAGATTATAGATTCATAGATTTAGATAGATTATAGATTCATAGATTTAGATAGATTATAGATTCATAGATTTAGATAGATTATAGATTCATAGATTTAGATAGATTATAGATTCATAGATTCATAGATTTAGATAGATTTAGATAGATTATAGATTCATAGATTTAGATAGATTTAGATAGATTATAGATTCATATAGACTTAGATAGATTATAAATTCATATAGACTTAGATAGATTATAAATTCATATAGACTTAGATAGATTATAAATTCATATAGACTTAGATAGATTATAAATTCATATAGACTTAGATAGATTATAAATTCATATAGACTTAGATAGATTATAAATTCATATAGACTTAGATAGATATATAGATAGATTATAAATTCATATAGACTTATTTAGATAATAAATTCATATAGACTTATTTAGATAATAAATTCATATAGACTTAGATAGATTATAGATTCATAGATTTAGATCGATTCATAGATTTAGATCGATTCATAGATTTAGATCGATTCATAGATTCATAGATTTAGATCGATTCATAGATTCATAGATTTAGATCGATTCATAGATTCATGGATTTAGATCGATTCATAGATTTAGATAGATTATAGATTCATAGATTTAGATAGATTATAGATTCATAGATTTAGATAGATTATAGATTCATAGATTTAGATAGATTATAGATTCATAGATTTAGATAGATTTAGATAGATTATAGATTCATAGATTTAGATAGATTTAGATAGATTATAGATTCATAGATTTAGATAGATTTAGATAGATTTAGATAGATTTAGATAGATTTAGATAGATTATAGATTCATAGATTTAGATAGATTATAGATTCATAGATTTAGATAGATTATAGATTCATAGATTTAGATAGATTATAGATTCATAGATTTAGATAGATTTAGATAGATTATAGATTCATAGATTTAGATAGATTATAGATTCATAGATTTAGATAGATTTAGATAGATTATAGATTCATAGATTTAGATAGATTTAGATAGATTTAGATAGATTATAGATTCACAGATTTAGATAAATATTATAGATAGATATATAGATAAAAACCGAAAATGTGCCCTCGTACCGACCTACAACTATAGATTTGCTGCTCATAACAGGCGAAAGACCGTCTTGAACACAATTCTTCTGGTGAAACTTTCAAACTCAAAAAGTCTTAAAACGGATGCGTATTATATGAATGGAAAAGCTCCAAGTTTTGATTTAAATATGGAATATTTCTGTTTGTTTGAATAATGTTCAGTTCTGAAAGAATTATTAAATTATCTTTATGCAATAAATCAGTTTCTAATTTATCCCTTGCAAAACTTTTCGCTCAAAGGGCAATTGTTCGAGTCCTTTAAATGTAGAATTTATATATTTCTAATCGGAAATTAATGATGCTTTTTTTAGTAGGAGGAAATTGCAATTTCTCGTAATATTCGAGTACCGAAATACCGATCAATCTAGCATTTTGATGTAGTAAAATTATAAAACACTTATTTGATTTAGAAAACCTTTGAAGATCTCAAAAAGGTTTTTTTTTAATTTTTTTTCGAAGAATTCAGTCATCAATTTCAATCTCATGAAAAAATATGGATTTTAATTTTAATTTTATTTCTAATGATAGATAGTTGGGTATGGACCCAAAATCGCCGTTTTACCGATCTGCATTTGTAAATTTGCAGTCTATTACAGGCAAATTTCTTGTTATAAAAAGAATGTATCATACAAAATGCAGCAACAATAAATTTTATCAGTACATCGATTCATCTGTCAATTATTCTCAGTGTTCAGAACATACTTATCCCGAAATCCGAAATATTATAAGAGGTGTGAATTAATATTATAGAACTAATATTCATATTACAGTCGAATCCCGTTTTAACGGACTCCAAGTGGCCAGAGAAATCACTTCGTTGTAACGAAATTTCGTTCGATATGAACTTGTCTGAGGGAATTAGAAAGGTGTTCGTTAAAACGAGATTTTTTCCCTATAACGGTATTCGTTAAAACGGGATTCGACTGTATTAGATATTTTAAGCGAATATATATTATTTGTCACCTTATAATTAGCATCTCTCATACAAGCAGGCCTCGTGCGACAACAGATAAATTTCCTTAATATAGTGGTTGTTTAGACAAAATTCAATCTTTGAATATTTATTTTCGACCTCTACTTATTTCTAGTGTTACTTGGGAATCAGTAAAATATACTTCGGGGATTCGAAATGCTGTTAAAATAAAAGCAATGCACAGCTGTATTCACAGTGTTCTTCAAACTTTTGACAGATGCTGACTGGAGGGAAAAGTAGTTTAACAATTTCTCAGACTGGCGGAAATGTGAGAAATAATTTGATAATAGGATAAAGAGTAAATAATTAAATAAATAAGGGAAATAATTCTCAGACCGGTGAGAATAAGTAAATAGGGTAAAATGGTAAATAAGTAAATGAACGAAACATTAAATAAATAAGAGAAATGATAAATGAATAAGAGAAATATAATTTACGGAACAGTAAAAAATTAAATCAATAGGAGAAATAATTAGCGGACCAGTAAAAAATAAGTAAATGAGAGAAATAGTTTCCAGACCAATCAAAAAATAAATAAATGAAATAATTTACGGACCAACAGAAAGTAAATATATGAGTGAAATAGTTCACGGACCGGCAAAAAATGAATTAGTGCAAGTCGCATGAGCATTTTTGTAAAATTTCAGAACTTTTGGTGTAGTAGTTATTTTGTTTGCTATATTTTTATCTTACGGAGGAACTGAAAGACTGAAATCTGAGAAAATCGCGTTCATAGTTTCTTGCGTTCAGTTACACGATAGTTCATTACTTGTTTCCTTCTATTTTAAAAAGAATGCATTAACCTATTGGACGCGAAATTGTTTCATTTGATTTGAAATTGAATAAATATTTTTCAGTCATATTTTGAAAAATCGACTTGAGGTGCAACCACTTAACAAAGGTTTTTAACAGCTGGCTGGATATATTTTTCCTCTTTCTCGCCAGCCAGCTCTTAAAAACCTTTGTATGGATAGCGGAGAGTGGCATCATCCTCGGATAAGTCACCATCTGATGGCATGGTCAGCAATTGTAAGCTTTGGTCTGAGTTAGGCCCGACCTTCCATGTACTGTCCCGTTCAGTGCACACGAGCTACATAGGAAAGATTGGTATATTCGTTACCTCTATAGTCTAGTGATATAGGGCGTTCACCCGGAAAGTAAAAGGACGTGGGTTCGATTCCTCACAGGGGCAGTTGAGTTTTCTCTCTTTCCAAAAAAATATATCTTCGCATCAGCCAGCTGAAACCTTTGTATGGATAGCGGAGATTGACATCCTCCTCGAAACCCCTTAACTTCATTGACTTTTTCAACACAATCTTCTAACTTATTAACCGCAAAACGTTAAAACTACACCCTATTTATTGAAAAGAAACCGAATACCCCACCCTCGAAATAAAACTCGTCAATTTCTCACGTAATTTACTTTTACTCGAGATCAAATTACGTGTATGTGTTTTGGTCAAAGAAATAGCAATAAGAGAAACCCTAAGGAAGATAAATAAATGGTCAAAGAAAAAGAAAATACACAGAAAACCAAAAAAAAAAAAAAAGGGATCAGCCAAGCGAAAGTGAGACAAAGAAGATCATCAGATGGGAAATGAAATGATGGAAGCGTCTCGAGATCAAGATAAGACTCTCTCTCTCTCTCTGTCTCACTTTCTTTGGTATTGCCCAACGTCCCTATGAGCACCTAATTGGATGGCTTCGGCAGCTCCTAGTATATATAGATTTGTGGTTTGCCACAGATCGGAGAACGTGTCAGGGCCATTTATTTTCTCTCAGACCTGCGAGTTGTTTTTTTTCCCCCTCCTTGGATCCTTTAATATCAAGGAAAATCCTAGATACACCAACTAAAAGTCCGAGGGTATTGCTTATTA
The DNA here is from genome assembly GCF_987345545.1 of Pholcus phalangioides. NCBI lineage: Eukaryota > Metazoa > Arthropoda > Arachnida > Araneae > Pholcidae > Pholcus > Pholcus phalangioides. The sequence continues at coordinate 6,617,656 of NW_028301616.1, read as the reverse complement.
TGGAGCGTTAAAAATACTTTGATGACGTTATAGAATTTCGGTGGAAATTAATTGTAATATTACTCATTAGAGCTCATTACCTAGAGCAGTATATTTTTGAATAATGCTTGCAATACCGATGTATTTATGTATGGTGATTGATGGAAATTATTGAACATCAATTTAATATTGTCTAATGGAAAATTATGGCATTTCTTTATATTGATGAATCATTATGAAAAATTAATTTCCCATGTATTTTTTACAACTTACATATGCTTGAAGAGTTTTTCCATATAATGATATATCCTTGAAAAATTAATTAGGTGTATCGCGCAACGAAATTTTCCTTTTAAATTCATTTGATTTAGTTTAATAATCAGTCCACCAATTATGAAATACGTATTATGTCAAATTATATTGTCTGTCGAAGATATATAGGCTGTTTATATTCCATTAAAGGTGTTTATACTAGAAATCTTTAACCTTAGAGATTGCGGAACAAAAAAAATGTTATCGTGAAGCCTGAGGGCCAGCAAGTCATGCTGTGGTTTTTTTGATTCACGCAATGGCGATCATGTAGTAGTATGTTCTGAGGTTATTATTTTTTCATCAAGTGCAATTTTTTTTATAAATTTGGCATTATTTTTTCATCAAACACGAATCTTCGTAATTTCTAGAAATATTTATTTCAATAAGGCTAAAAATATTTTTCATTACATGTGTTTCAATGAATTGCGAAAAACTTTATTTTTTTTAAATGTAAAAATAAATTTTTAAAAATTTCGGAAACCATTTAATTTCTGCTAAATGGAATAACAATATTACAAAAAAGATAACAAAAATATCGCAATAAATTTCACAAATTGCTAAATACATTGAAACATTACTGCATAATCACCAGTCGTCTCGATAAAGAAAAAGTTTTCGTAAATATTTCGCTATATTCAACACTTTTTGAGACGATTATGCATAATTCCGAAACAAATTGGAAAATCTGATAAATATTGAATTATTTTATAACCTAACTTCTCTTTATTAATCCAGTAAATTATTTTTACCACACGTGATGCGTGCACTTCACACATTTTGAAATAACAATTAAATTAAATTGAAAAGTGAGAAAGATTTATATCACAACATTATCAGTCTTATAATGTTAGCTTTCTGCACAAGTTATCAACGAACAAAACCAACATTACCATACGAATGCAGCATTGTTGACCATAGACCATCAGTCAATTAACTAATTATTTCAAGATTTATCATATTTACTGACAAGACCTTTGCGTTGAACATAATCTTAGCTGAATGAGATAAATTCTCGATTTATAACTAAAAATTAATAAATTACAGTTTTGAAAAAATGAGTGTCTGATTTTACTGTCCGCTAACGGGGAGTGAAATGCATTAAAGCCCTATTCCATTGGACCGAGGATCAAAAAATTGTCCGTTAGAGGAGGTTCCACTGTATACAGTCACCATCACTACATTTGCTATGAATGAATACCTTTTGAAAATATTCGATTGAAATTCAATTAATCGATTACAATTTTTTGATAAATTAGTTAAAAAATTTTAATCGATTCCCAAACGTTAAAAAAGAAACGCTTCTTACGCTTCGAAAACACGAATTTCATCGCGAAGATCAGCAGTTAGGAAATGACAAGAAACAGAAGTAAGATTAACAAATGGATAAAGAAACGATAAGAGAAGAAAATCAAATGCATGTAAGACGTTTGAAAAGAGGAAAGATGTAAAGAAATTCTACAGATGATGATTGTGTGCTTTTTTTTTAGACAAATACCACGTTCATCTCGATTCCCTCACGTATTTCGTCGAAAGTAGTATAGCGAATTCCGACACGACCACCAGCGGACCGTATAATGCTTTAGTTTTTGCCCTTAAAAAAATTATTAAGGTAAAAAAAGAAGGAAATATAAAATAAAAAGGAGCCCCTCCTTTAGAAACAAAAGGGTCCCCAGTTTTCAAAAGGAAAAACCCCGTGCAACGATTCCGCGATGATAAGAAATCGAGCAAATGCAAGTGCAAAATCTTATCGTTTTCCTCAATCAGTACTCATTTCCTCTGTGCAATTTTTTTTTTTATCCTATGCATATTCCCTATCTCAGTTGAATTACTAGGCTTTCTCTTTTTTCTTCACTTTTTCCCCGTTCCTTATCGGGATTTCACGTTGAAATCTCTTCGGGATGGAGAGATATTAGAAAAATCGTGCTCAGACAAAAATTTATTATCATTATTTTTTTTTGTGTGTGTGTGTGTGTGTGATTTATTTTTTATTAAAAAAATTTGCACTAATTAGAGAAAGAAAAATATAATTTCTAAGAAATCGATTAACAGCGAAAAATGATCGTTTTTAGAATGTTTATATTAATTATTTTCATATTTATTCTATATTTATGGTTACTCGAAATTGTTGAGGCCAATTTTTTAAAGTATATTTTGATATAAAAATAGATCGAGAGTACAATTTTGTAATGCAAGGTGCAATTGCAATTTATAATTAAAGCTCCCCTACTCTGAGTAGTTTCATCCGAATACAGCCAGATTTTTAGGATATAATCGCATTTTGAAATTTTCCTGATGCGCATTATAAGTGCTACATTGGAAATAAAAGCGTACCAGAGATACTAGAGCGTACCCAATAAGTACCAGAGATATTTCGAAATAAAGCAGATCAAGCTTTACGAGATATCTCGGGATTGCCACTGTAAAGGTTGATGAAACCATGGGAGGGAGAGAGATTTATGACATAAAAATATATAGTTAAATTTTCGACCTCCAGGTCAAAAAGTGGTCCATTTTATTGCATTACATTTTTCTCATAGTTCATATAGTGTATATACCAAGTTTCAATGAAATACGTTCATCAGAACGGGCGCTATATATATTTGAGTAGTTTCAGAGTATACTGCACTGCGCTCAGACCAATGCAGCAGCCGTCAGTATACTGGCACTACTCCGACCTATGTAGCGGGTAGCAAGATGAAGAATGCGTGGAGTCAAAATAACCACACCACGCCAGTTACGGGTTAAAGTGATATAAAATTTATTAAATTATGAATTAAAATCACAATATTAACAAAATTTATAGATTACAAAAGAAAAACGATTTTTTTTTTTACTATATATTTAGATTTTAGTATTTTACTTATTATGGTAAAACAAACTGGTACACTTATCAGTAATTCATGATACAAAATAAACTCAAACACGGGGCCCAATTTATAATTGTGGGAGGGGGGCGTAATGTGCAGAACAAAACAGACACTAGAAACAGCCTAAACTTTAGAAAAAAAGGCTGGTTTTTCAATAGAGATATTTTGTGCAAATTTGAAGCCCTGAATCGGTGAGGGCCCGTGAACAAATTACATCCAGCTTGAAAAGTCGCTAACATTTTAAGAACTTTTGTTGGTTTTTGAGTCAGCAAATGAGCTTCCTCAGTGTAACTTTTGCCACTTTAGCTGTTCCGTTTTAGTACATAAGGCTTTTTATGATCACTTTTGAACATACAGCAAAGCTGTTTCCTAGAAGGTTAGCCGTAGAAATCACCTATTCCTCTCTCTCAAACTTTTCCATACTGACAAGTTAACCGAAATTTAAGAAGAGTAAACGGGGTTTAAAATAACCTTGTTATCTATGAAAGCGTAGACGGGACCGAAGAAAAATTATGACTTAACCTTAGTGATAACTTATTAGGGTGATGACTTATCGAGGTTTTACTGTACATGATATAATTTTACAAGTTACACAAACGGTGTGAAATGGCGAATGAATCCGCTAATTGGATATTCATGCTGGAACCATTGATATCAGTTTGAGCGGGACCGACTGCACATGTCATATGTTATATTAATTTCTATGACCGAATTCCCGCTTCACCCGGCAAGCTGTCAAACTCTGGGGACACCAGATTTTTGAATGTTAGGGGTCTCGTCCGTTCCCGGTACACAGGAAAAGAGAAAATCGAGGTTTAAAAAGGATCACAGTATGCATTCAGCCAATTCATTGCATAAATATAATTAGGAATTTTCCAGAATCCGTGATTCGAATTTTCCGAAACGCTGGTCTCCTTCGATATTTCTCAGCGTCCCGACAAATGCTCGGGAATATGATATTTTGCATTTTCTATTAATTTTTTTTTCAATCATACCCTTAGATAAATATTAATTATGATCATGTTGTTTCCAATTTTTCATGATTTATTATTGTTTCTAATTTTTTATGATTTATAGATAGATAGATAGATAGATACAACCGCTCACAACCCCGGACTGATGCAAAATAACTAACTTCCGTTACCTCAAAAGAGGCAGGGTTGTATCGTAAAAAGTTGGTAAAGATTTATAGTGATAGTTCCCCTTGTCCCGTGCTCACAAGTACCGAATCACACGCGTCGATCTCTCCAAGAACTCGATGAAACGTTCAAGCCATTTGACTAAAAATGGATAGAGCTGAACCCAATGATCAGGGCGAAAAATTGCACGTGCGCCCAGTGGCACATAAGACCGCAGCCCGGGATTTCGAAAGAGGTGTGGAAAAAACTTGTGGGGCAAGAAAGAAGTTGGTATGTTGAATAGTGGGAGAGATTTCCCGACCGGAATCGCACTTGTTGACCACTGGACCACGAAGTCACCACTAATTTCTATGATCAATAATCTTCTAAATATTTTTCAATCAACCTAATTTCAAAGTTTCAGCATCATATCGAAACTGAAAAAAAAAAAAACCATTCTAATACAGGATGACTCATAAATTCGTGAATAATTCAAATATTCATGGAAAATTTAAGGAATTGGTATATTTGAATGCGGTTTGTGGAAATTTATTCTCACAAGCGTGGCTTTTCTTTTTTGGTGCAGGAAAAAATACTTCAAATTTGTGTCGATAGAGAACGCTGCACAAAATCAAGTCACTATAAATATGCAAATCCGACTCCTATAACATTACGATTAACAGCTCGTTTCTGAATTTTGTCTCTTATTGGAGCTTTAATAATATTTTCATTATGATGTTGACATTGGTGGATAAGGAACTATTAATATAAGGATGTTTTACCTCAACCACAAATTACCAGCTGAGACTTTTTACGAATGTTTCAGACATAGAAGACATACTCCGGCTCGACGGAATATCTTTAGAGCCAGCCAATCGTGCGTACCCCCTGGAGGCCCAACGGAGTCACCAAATGGTACAAACGTGTTAGCGCATAGAAACGTTCACTCGATGGACATTCCCTGGGTAGAAATGAGTCACCATTTCCCTGATAAAGAGGCAGAAATAAGACATAGAAGAGATTGAAGAAAGGCTCAGGTCCATTCACTTCTGTCGAACGCATTTCCTTGGCCCTCTGTGGATAAATATTTGAACTATTCTTTTTTTTAAACCGAAAAAAATCCCACTTCGTGAGAAAACTTTTTGCTCAAACCGCTTTCAAAATTTCTCTTAAAGTTTATGTAATTTTAGAATATTTACGCATTTATGAGACACCCTGTGTAAAAACGCCAATTTTTAAGAACGACAAATTTCATTCGAATCGAAACCATACTTTTTTTTTCCTCATCCCTATACCTAGATGATTAATTGATGATATATTATAATAACTAACGGTTCTCTCGCAGCAATTATAAACAGTTCCAGAAATTTAACACGATCGCATATCAAGTTAATAAATCAACCCCCGAACCTCACCCGTCAGCTAATTACCGACTTGCGGCCCTTTTCCGCTCGACCAAAAAGCTGCTGCTTCAACTATTACTACCCAACAGAACGATTTTCGACCACGTTTAAGTGTAGCGTTTGGTTTATATATACCGTCTAGAGAGAGAGAGAGAGAGAGAGATCCAATCAACGCCAACCGCAATTTGTACGTCGGTACTCGCTGATACCAAACTGCACACATAATCAAACGCATTAAACAATCGGTCATTCCGAACAATATTACTGACATATCTGCTAAAGTGTCCTCTACTAATTGAATGGGGGAATGACTTTCCGGTGAAGTCTCTTCTCAACTGGAGTGAACGTTGGTGGGGGTAAAGCAGCGCTGCGGCAGCAGCGGCGGGCCCCACAACGTGGAAATTACAGCGAGCGAGTGAGTGAGTGCGAGATACACACACAGAGAGAGAGCGAAACTTCCACCGAAAGCTACTCTTTCCACCTGCACTCGTTAAAGCAATAATTATCAGCCCAAGTGAGAAGTAATTAACGGAGCTAAGCATTAATTGATATTGCGATTGTTCCAGAGTTAACACGAGGCGTATGTTTTCCTACAGATTTGACAGCCGGTGCCCGATACGGAATAGTTCGCAGTTTGTTCATTATTCAAAGATTTTCGTCCGCTGCTCCCGATGGTGGATGAGTGTATTGTGGGAAAAGGACGTGCCAAACATTGAAGGGACCCATAGGTGGGGGGAGGACAACCCCCCCCCGCCCCGCTCTCTTTCCCAAGTGGTAGGAAGGTAGGTCCTATCAGATAGTGAAGTAGGCAGAGGGAGTTTCTGTGGGTGAACGGAGAGAGAGAGAGAGAGATAGATAGAGTATAGAAGTACGTACCTAGATTAAAACGGATGCATTTCAATGGAAGGGCAGCGCCCGTGGTTGGGCACAAGTCGGTGAGGGTGGATGATCGTGGTAGAGATGTGTTGAAAATGGTAAATGTGTGCACGTGTGTATGCAAGTGGAGTCTGGGCTCAGGGGCGATTAGTAGCCAGTACCGTGGTGGAAAACGTGTTATGATGGTAAAAGAGGTGAATTTTCGTGCTGATAACATCGGTTCGCCGGTATCGCGCCAGAGTGGTGGGAAATTTGTTCTAGATTGCCCGAGCCACACCGCTCCGTCCCGTCCCTTTTCTATCGTATCTCCAAACCGAAAAGGATATTTGGATTCGAATCGGAAAGGAGATTCAAGCGTTAAAATATTTGTTCAACTAATCGGAATTTCGTTTACTACTTGACTAACGATCGCAGTTTCGGTGAATGGGATGTAATTTTTATAGAGAATATACTTGTAACTGAGTAAGTCGAGCTATATACGGTGTTATTTAGAATTTTACCGTATTCGAAAGAGAATGTTTACGAAGTTGGGAAATCTAACTACACATCAGTTGGTGATACGATGGAATTTTTATAACGAAATATAGACTTATCGCAGTGAAAAAAAAAAACTATTCAATGAAGAAAAAAGTTTGACTTTATCTGCATTCAGCAAGATATTCTACATTTTTACACACATCTTTTGGGTATATTTCGGTAATTCTTGAAATTGTATTTCCACAAAATTTAAGAGAATTGGTAGCGAAAAATTCTGTGCTCAGATGGCAAAATGTTATATAAGCCACTTTTTCAGAATTTCACAATGGCAAATTTGTAAACAATGTTTTGCCAAAATGGAATACTATGTTTTCTTGAGTGATTACAATTCACCTCCGTTTCTTATAAACCGAAAGAGAAAGACGAAATATCACTACCTTACAAAATTTTGACGACCAAGACTCCGGAATGCAAACAACTCCATTTTTTGGAGAAAAAAAAAGTGACTTATGACATTTTGCCATCTGAGCACAGACTTCATCCATGTAGCTTTGACAGCTTAGTATATGCGTTAATGATTTTCCACATAAAATAATTTTAAAGCGAGCAAAATAAATGACATAGACATTATAAATATGAAAAGATATCCCATCCTATCTCGTTCATTTTGCGTGGCCAAAGACATGTGGGATCAGAGACATGCCATACATTACTGCTTGCATGGAATATTTAGTGGAAACACTGGGATAGTGGAAGCCTAATGGGATGTTCTGTCCAGTTTTATTCGTAATCTCAGTGTATTTATAATTTCTCTATAGCATGTTTAGTATAATGAAAGTTTCACGTTCCATATACTTCATGTTAGTACTAAAAACAATGATGAACAATGCTGAACAAATTTGTAGAAATACATAGAGTGATTGCAAAAAATAGGTCCCCTAATTAAGAATAAATTGCAATAAGAGAGGAAAATAGATATTTTTTTCCGTATAGTTTGAACACAGGGAGTGATGGTTGCATACGTGTTTTTATCATTTGCTTGTTATAGCTTGTCAATTTCCGTGGTTAGGCTACGGAATTAAGGGGGTTTGGGGTGCACACAAATCTTCCAAAAAGAAAAAAAAATCCAATTTTTCAATTTTGCGTCTGTTTCAAAGGTACAAATGTACAAAGTACTGTGTGTTGAACGGTACAAATTCAATGCTGGCAAGGGGCACGATAGCCCGATCGATAAGATACTCGCCTAAAATACTACCAAAGGATGTTTAGAGGTGTCGCGAGTTCGATACCCGGTTCGTTCTTGTCAGAAAACTTTCCTGACACAGGGGTACAACAGAAACGGCGACGTGACCGCAGCAAAAAATTGCTTTCGCAGGGAATCGTCCTCGAGGGGTTAGCGCACCAACCTCTCGATAAGTATGAAAAACAAGCCTGCCGTTCCGAATCGGCAATAAATTGTAGGTCCTGGGGGGTCTAATTAGCCCTCGTGTGCAGGAAATGACCGTGGTGCGACAAAAATGATCAATTAAAAAACATTCATTGCACAAATGTAAATGTTGTTGATTTTTGAAAAAGTTGTAGTTAAAATTGTTGTTGGAGTTAAAATTCGATAAAAAAAATAACCAACAATTAAAATCCCCTTAAAGCTCGTGTTAAAGTAGGTAACACCACAGTGTTGAGAGAGACGCACATAAGTTTCAAGACAGTTGAATGAGTGGTGTTCAAAGGAATGTTCCTTCATCTAACAAAAAACTTAGTTTTGAGAAAAACGCATTTTAGTGGAAAGCATTAGTATGTGTAATGCCTGCCTGCCAGCAGTTTATATTTAAATATTTCAAATATATTTTTAGTACTGGTAGAACAAAAACTTGAACACAGACGCAAAAAATTTCATAATAATTAAAAATTCAAAAATTGGAGAAAATGTGTTTTTTGGGAAATTTGCGTACATTAACTCCCTTAAACAAGTAGATATTGAAAAGAATGGGTTGAGAATGAAACCATATTCTCTACTAACAGATTAGAATGAAAACTAACTGTAACATTATTGTGATACATAAAGTTTCTTTTCTCAGCTATGTTTCAAAAAATATTTTGAAATCATAAATATGTGAATATTGAGTGTGAATATCTGCTTAAAATCGAATGTTCAAAATTTTGAACATTTTTTTTTCTTCAGATTTTTGACTTCGTGCATTTAAAGCCATCTAATTTATAAACGTACAGCATCATTCCAATTAAAATTGTAATCTGTTTACAATTTTTATATAAAGTAGTTCTGCAGATTTAGTTAAATTTTTACTTTTCGTTAAAAGTTAGCGCCCTCTAGGGGCCTGACACGGGTAAGGGCAGTATTCACCTACATGATTTTAATTAGTTAAAATTTTTTTGATAAATAAAGAGATCGACACGGATTGGTTAATCAGGTTTTTAACTAATCTATGTTGATATCTCATTCAAAAATTGTGACTACAGTATAAACCATGTCAGTGAATACGGCCCTAAATCAGGCAAGTGGTTGAGCCGAGTGTATCTTGAGAGCAATGGTTACATTAAGGGCCGTATTCACCGACATGGTTTAACTTTAAACTGTCACAATTTTTGGATAAGAAACCAACATAGATTGGTTAAAAATTCGAATTTAACCAATCCGTGTCGATCTCTTATCAAAAAATTAGTTCAAACCATGTCGGTGAATACGGTCCTCACCCGAACGAAATTTTTATCGTCACCTGGTGTTGAATTTCATACTCAAATACTTTATCGACTCATATATTGTCATATAGTATTTTTATTTTTCAACAAAATGAAATGAGAATGTCGTTTGCAGTTTCATAAAAAAATTAATTGCAATCTTTTTAATCAACAGGTATTAAAATTTTAAATTTAACATAAAAATTAAGAAATGTTTTACATATAAAAACTCAAATTTAATTTATATGTATATAAATTCCACAATTTCTCTATGGTTTAAATTCTAGTCCCATTTAGTGCGAAAGTGGAGGCTATCTCTTTGGGCGGTATTCGCCGACATGGTTTAAGCCAGCGGTTCTCAAACTTTTTTGACTCGCGGAGCCCCGTAGGCCCATTTCTTAATTATTCATCAAAGTTACTGATTTATTTTTACTATTTGAAAATATTTATATACAGTATATATATATTTTAATTTTACTGTTTTTTTTTAATTTTCCTCAAGCGGCCGTGGGGCCCCTGGAGAGTGCACAAGGAGCCCCAAGAGCTCCGCGGAGCACCGGTTGAGAACCGCTGGTTTAAGCTATAGTCACAATTTTTTGATAAGAGATCGACACGGATTGGTTAGGTTCAGGTTTTTAACCGATCTATATTGAACTCTTATACAAAAATTGTGACTACAGTTTAAACCATGTTGGTGAATACGGCCCTTAAGTAATCTGTGGTGCTGTTCCAGATCAATTAACTAAGTGTTCCGCGACACGTTTTCGAATCAGTGAAGTGCCCTGAACACCTTTGCTGTGTCCCTAACTATTATAGAACCCCTAGTACGTTATATCGCCCCTCCCAGCAGGTAATGTTTCCCACGAGGTTGGTCATTCAGTGACACAAGTCAGCTTTCACTACAAGAGTCGCTGTGACATCACGATGCCAGGTAATAGAAAGAATTTAGGTGGCATATATTTTTTCACGGATCTCCAAATAAACTTCCTAACTCAGAAAAAAACAAATTGTCATAATCAGTTTTATTGCACCTACTGCGTGAGCCTCACTAGATATTGTTGTGATCTGAGGATTTTTTAAGCGATACATAGGTAGAATGAAGTCTGCTGAGAGAAATTTATGCATTTTCGATGCGACCATCTTTACCCCCTCCCCCCACCCCTAATGGATATTTTCTTCCCTGAGGATGATAGAATATTCCAGAATGAAATGACATAATATAGCCTTTCAAACTGTGAAAAACAGAAGTTGAAGAAGCACGGGGTCGTTACAGATACGGCTTGATCAATAAGGGCCGTATTCACCGACATGGTTTAAACTGTAGTCACAATTTTTGGATAAGAGATCAATATAGATTGGTTAAAAACCTGAATCTAACCAATCCGTGTCGATCTCTTATCAAAAAATTGTGACTATAGCTTAAACCATGTCAGTGAATATCGCCCTAAGTGATCTGTAGATGTGCGTCGTGCAGCCTGAGTGATCTGTAACTGGGCCGCGGTTAGCTTAAGTGCCCTAGAAATGTGCTAGGGGTGAATCAAGTGCTTCGGAACTGTGCAAATACTCACTCAAGTGCTCTTCAATTGTGACACGGATCGGTTATGTGATCTAAAAATACGCTGCGAGCCCCTCGAGTGATCTGGAATGTGCCGTGGTGATTAATAAATATGCTGGAGGCCACTTAAGTGATCTGAAAATGTTTAGCGGGCCGTTTGAGTGATCTGAAAATGTTCAGTGGATTCCTTGAGTGAACTGGAGCTGCGCCAATTCTCACTCAAATGATCTGGAGCTGTGCCACGGGTCACTCAAGTTATCTGGAAATACACCGCAGGTCAGTGAGTTGATCTGGAAATATGCTGCTTAGTTCATTTTTAAAAAATTATTTTTGACGTCGCGGGATACATCAGAGGGCCACATTGGGCCGGTGAGCATCTATGCAGTAGAGGATCCTATAGGATCACTCAGGAAGCAGGGCGATGATAAAACCAAATTTCTGAGCAGGGGCGCGATAGGCAAAAAAAGTTTGGGAAACCAGTCTTCTAATATACAGGGGTAATGCAGAAAGGATCATTCGAACGCAAAATTTAATTTTTGTTTTAGAATTAAAAAGTAATATATGAATACAAAGGGGGAAAATGTCCAAGTTTTGGATCATTGACATTAAATATATCACAAGCCATACACTCTGCCTCTTTTGAGGTAACAGAAGTAAGGTGCTTTACATCAGTCCGGGGTAGTGAGCGGTTCTATCTATCACAAACCATAAAAACTGCATAGCATGTTCTAAACCTTGGTGGATGAGCTGTAATGACCCACAATTTTTCCTTCACATGAAAAAGGCTATGAAAGAGGACAATTTTCGTATCCTTTTTCCATTAGAATATGTTTTGCAAGATTTTTCATATTATCTGAACATTATACGCATGACTTCTTGGTCCACACAGTATCGTTATATCGAGGTCTCATCGTATTCCATTCAAAAAATATAAAAACAGTAACTTCTGTTCATTAATTCATTGATTCTTGAACATTTTTCTTGTGTATTCCATTATTACATTAGTATTTTCTTTTGTATTAACTAAGTCGATGGATAAATAAACCGAGACTAGATTTATACACATGTCTACAAAAAGTCATACTGAGCATTTGTGAACAAAAACTCGGACGTTTTCCCTTTATAAGTAATTATGAATACGTATTACTTGTCCTAGGCATTCTGGATATTATGCCAAGGTGGAACAAGAAGTCCTGGGTTCGATTCCCGCGTAGAAACAATGGAACTTTTATCCCCAAGTTCGCCTCGGCATAATATGCCAAAGAAGCTTCATTGTTGAGAGACCGCAATGTCTCTACTCAGCAAGTCTCACTAAAATGTGTTGTTTTAAGGCAGTGTTTCTGACACTGGGGGGTGGGGGGAGGGCTATCGCGGCTCATAGGGACGTTGCCAACCTTTGTTAGGGTTATCGCGGGGAGCTAGAGATATTGATTTGTGTGCTTAGTTACGTTTTGATTTGAAGTAGTTATTTTATATCGGAAAATATCCACCAAACTGTTCTGGGGAGCTTCTGATGAACAATGAATTAGGCAAGGGATCCAATGATGATAAAGTTTTGTGAACCACTGTTTTTTTAAGAAAAAAAGATTATCTCGTTCTCCATAATCATTGCGCTTGCCCGGTTAACAAGAGGTCCTGGGTATTTCGTGAATTAAATTCGATGACAGACTCACTCAAGTTAGCAATGCGCATAAGTTTTAACGCACGATTGCGATCTTTGAGGGGTATTTGCGATCTAAGCACTCCTCATCAAACCGTGCGGATAGTGAATGTTTTTTGAGAAACTATTCCAGAACTCTCTGCGGAATACATGATCGTGTATTTGAGCCTATCCCATCCAGCAACTCCTCTATCAACAGAACTTTTTTTTCTCAAGTTCACGTCGGTATAATATCCAGAAATTCTATCGATTTATGTGTCGTGAGCCGAGGGGAAAAATAATAATTATCGATCTCTATGCATTACTTATGATCCTGTGTCGTTAGTCTTACAAAATATATCGCTTTGAAATCGAATCATTATTTTTGAGTCACCCTGTATCACTAGTTCCCTTTGAGAAAAATGGTAGTTTAGCGACGTTCGCAAGCGTCAAAAACTATGTCAATACGAAACCGAAACTCAGAGTGAATTTCATTGATCCTACCTGGAGAGTCTCGTTACTTAAATGAACTTATTACGATATTTCTCACTCTTTTACGATTTTTTCCCTAATAACATAAACGTTTATTTCATTATTTTCGAAATTCAGTGAAATATTGCTCGATTAATAAAATGCAGGATATATCTCTCTCATTTGCAAAAATTTTATGTAACTCTAAAACAAGCAGAATAAAAATTATATCCACTCTTTTTTTCCTCTATTTACATACACTATCCAAATTTATAAGACTAAAAAAAATCGTAGAAATTTCTACTTTTCTTCACAACGGAAGTTTAAATAGGTATACGATGGCGTTAAGAGAAGAGCCCCGTTTAAAAGCTATTTTTTTTTAATGCATTATTATTCTGTGGGTACCTAACGGCTTCTTGCAGTCATTTTACCTTGTTTTACGATAAAGGTTAATTTGTTTTAATAGCCCGCAATATCATTAAACCCTTCTTAGAAAAGTCCTCTCTCTCTCCTAAGGCGTTTAACGATGGCTTCCTGTATCAACTTGTGGGCATTTTTTTTTTTAAATAAAAAGCCTTAAAAAAAAATTAGTGGAGGTAAATATGGATTAAAACAAGAGGAGATGAGGAGAAAAATGGTCGATGGCGATGACAATGGAAAAAGTGGAGAAAACTCTCTCTCTCTCTCTCTCTCTCTCAACGGGATAGCATATTATTATTATTTCGGTTTTAGTCAGTGACAATTTCGGTAGATCCCTCATCTGATAAAACGTGAAACTCCTCTATCGAATGTGGTACAGAGTCGTGATACCACTCTGGTAGAAGGAGGAGGGAGAGTACGTAACTTACTACCAGAAGAAAAAAAAACCCCACACCAGAATATGTGGGAAGGCTTCAACCCCCTTGATGATTCCTCAAGAAATAAATTAACTTACAAATTAATGTTTAGCAATTAACAAACTTTTAAGCACGATCTTTCATTATGCTATGGTAGGAAAACGCTAATGCGTTTTTTTAATGTCCATCCGTTGTTTTAAAAACGGTTTTTAGGACTGGAAGTGGCCCATAAAATAAAGTTTATGGCAGTTATATCTCTCTTACGAGAGTATTTTTTTTTTCCTTTCCATAATATTATTATTCGAATATGCATCCGGGACGTCGGCTCTTCTTCTTCTTGGCCGTTCGCTATCAAATATTAATTTCTTACTATCGATGTGTTAATTTTATGAGCGTCGCTTTTTAATTGACTTGCTGATAAAGTACCCGATAGTCTCCCTTTTGCTAATGATCACTAGTTTCCTTGACTAAAAGTTCGGCTGCTGACTTACGGCCCTGGAGCGGGAACGAGGCTATTTTTCTTTGGCTTGGAATATTCTTCGTTTTTCCCGTCACGTGATTTGCTCCTTTTCCTTTTTGGATGTTTTCTTGTCAATGCTGGGAAACCCTCTGTGAACCCGGAGTCGTTCTTCTTCTTCTTCTTACCGCGTATTTTAATTTGTGCAGTTAAATTCTTGGTACGTTTAGTTTAGTCGAGAATTACACTTTCGAGGAAACTTTCTTTTTTCCGATATCATTTCTTTTTCTACCTAGAACTTTCGGGAAATTTATCTTTAAAAAAAAATGCGAAAAAGAAGTGCGCATATCGTGTTCGAATGCGGTACGAATGTGTCATTTTCTACTGAAGTAACGTAAAAATCTGTCGTATGATTTACTTCTTTGATATGATTTCAAAATTAAAAATAAACTCGTTACTATTAGTTCGTAGAATTATTGGTAGGGCCATGTTTCAGCTACTGTTATACCTTATCATAAAATTTGACGTTTTCTGGATTTCTGAACACATTTTTTTCATTGGAATTGAAGAATTCTCTACAACGAATGATTGGTGAGATAAAGACCTCATTAGGTCTTACAGTATATCCTGTATACTTCATACTTTCTTACGAATAAGCCGAACATTTAACACTGTTCGATCAGCTTCAAAAAAAATTTAAAATGTGAATTTGGCGTGGCGTTAATATTATGAGGGTCTCAAAATATCTCAACACTTATTTTTTAGATTTTTTAGCCTGACATGTATCGATGCTTCACCAAGATCCTTAATTGATCCAGGAAAAGCCACCGAACTCCTATCAAGTTCCATAAGCTCCTGATTGGATTTAAATGAGTAATAGTAAATCGCAATTCAATTGTTTTAATGATTACCTGAGCTCTTTCAACCAATTTTAACTAAATTTAAGAAAAATATATCACATCGCGTCGTCATTTTGAAATACTCCATCATCTCTAGACAAAAAGGCAGGCATTGACGGGTAAAGATGGCCATTAAACATGCTAAAATACATACACAGCACACTTCATTTTATTGCTAACCCTAGTCTAGAGGAACACAGACACAACCTCAGATCACAACATTCTCCCCTTAAGCAGGAATTGGTAGGGGAATTAAAATTGGTTACGACAGTTTTTCTTTTTCTTTTTTTTTTTGGACAGACAGTGTATTTCAAAAGATTTGTCTGAAGGCTGTGAAAGTAAACATTGACTAATTCTTACTGAATTTATTAACATTCACTATTCTTTCATAATATTCGAAATTCCGTAGAAAATTGGTCAACCTATAAAAAGATTAATTTATTGACCTATCTCTGCACCTTTGCACCAGTTTTTGTGTCATTTCTTAGTAAAACCAATTCGTTTATTGCAGATTCAAAGATTCCACGGCAGTATCGATCATGATGAATGATCGCCATTGGTAACTTCCAATATTGTTTCGTAAAACTTCTTGAAACAAAGTGGTCTCTGGAGATGATTATGACAAGATTTTGAAATTGATAGCTACATGTGGAGAATTTATGTTATAATCGATATAATTGTCTACAATTACATTTGCAAAATAATTCTTTGTATCAAACTATATAGACATTTATCAAATTCAATCCTATCATAATCATTTCCAGTAGATTCTTTGTACGAAATTTTATGGATCATAGTTGATCATTATCAATAATCGTCGATTATTAAGGTCAGTAATGCAGTCGGATCTGCGAATCTACAGAAATAGTTTATTTTCAATGCAAAAAAAGAAAAAAAAGATGCTTATTTCAAGGTATGAGCCTTTCTATGGAAGAGCAGAACCTACTAAACCCCATTGTAAAGTACAGTATCTCTTTTATGGGAATAGGCTTTCTACCAATTTTTTAGTTCAATATGAAGGGATATAGGAATGTGCTCTTTTGTGAACTCACCTTTACAAAATTTCTGGGTTTGTCATTGCTAAAATAAATTGCTTTTAAAAAGACGAGATATCTCGTCGATGCCACTGAGAGGGATAACTGATATTCTAACTATTTTCAAACATGAAAAGATAAGCGTATTGTGAAATAACGCGTACGTTACACATTCCATAACGATTAGTTAAAAATTAAGATTTATCAGAGACAATTTTATAAAGAAAGAGTTCAGTATTGAATCTTCCAAATTCATTCCGGTTACTTGTAATAACGTCGACTGCCGCTGTGAAAATACTATAAATTGATAACTGCTAAAAATGTCTTCTTTTATTACACTATCGAAATAAAATTCACTGTGAAAAGTTTCTCTTATGTTCTAGTTACTCTTGTCAGTTGCCTTTAACATATAAACATTTCAATTTTTTTTAAAAAAACCTACCGATTTTAATGTCCATTTCAAAAAGAAATCATGGAATTACGAGGTTGTAAACCATTTCGAAAGAGTGATCATTCATCAGTGATCCCGAGTATATTCGGGAAATGCGTTTGTTTTCTTTTTGATCTTTGTTTGAATATCTTAGTGTAATCTACACTCAAGGGTTCAAACACAAATTGCACTATGCAATAACTATTTCTTATGTTCTAATAAAATGTGAAATTTCGGCCAATAAAGGAAAACTTGAGTTTGTTGAAATCCAGATAATTCGTGAACTGTTTGGTTATACAAGGTGCATAGTTAACTCCTCACACCGCAAATTACTGACGAGCCGTTGATCCCAGAGCCATACTTCTAATTAGAAAAAGTATTCAAATAACGTGGGGACCTCAGATACGTCATTCATATTCAAGGGTTTGCATAGTTATTAAAATAAAATAAATTCTTACACGGACAACCCGCGTTCAAAAGCCCAATAAGAAAGTTGTTGCCCTGTCTCTTTTGAGATCACTAAAAAAAAACGTGATTTTTTTGGCTTCTAGAAAGACAGAACAACAACTTTTAATTGAGTTTTTGAGGGCAGGATGTCTGTATGAATAGTTATTTTTTTAACTTTTATAATTATACAACACCTCACAATATTAACAACGTATCCGAGGTGCACACGTTATATGGATACTTTTTTCTAATGGGAAGTGTGCCCCGCGCTAGTATCATTGGTTCACCAGTAATTTCCTTTCGAGCAGTTAGCTGTGCACCCTGTATAAACTTACATTCAGTTCGGAAAAGTATGTAAATAACGTGGTCATTTTTGATATGTCATCCTAATAATTACAGCAGGCATCTTCAATCTGTTGCTCGCGAGCACCACGGTGGTCCCTGAAGCATCCTATGTCCGTGTCCAATTTCATGCTAGTGAGCACTTAATCAACCTCCTGATTAAACCACCTTGTATAAATTATGTTCAAGAGTTGAAATCATCCTGATTTCATGCATTCTAAGTCAAACTTGCCGTAAGTGTGCTTTTCTTTATGATGGGTACAGGCAGTGCTCGCGACTAGGAAAAGGTTGAAGACTTCTGCACTGGAGGCTGCATATGTACCAAGATACAAAATTTAATTTTTCATGCGCTTTCCCATTAATTGACTGTCAATTAGAACGTTATCCTGTCTCTCATGAGCGTTACAGAAAAAAATTCATGTATCTAAATGCAACATTAGCTGAGATGTTTGAACTGAAAATTCAGTGAAAATGAGGGAAATAACAACATGTATCAAGATAAAAACTTGAGAGAGAGTTAGAAACATTCTTTTGTAGTTGCAGTTTATTACTAAAAATGATTATGAAAATATTAAAACAAATTCTATCAAAAATGAATATCAAATAATATGCATATTACATAATTGTTCTCTTTTTCCTCTAAAGCAAAAAACAATTGATCTAGTAATAAAGATCACGGCGTTTGTTCATTCACACTGTCTCTCCTGAGAAAAACAAAGATAAATAAATAAATAAAAAACTCAATGCTTTCAATTGCAATATTACTTGAAAAATATTGCTGACTGAAAGTTAAGGGGTCATCTCTCTCTCTCTCTCTTTCTCAAAACTTGAAAAACTGGGAAAACTTATTAATATAGTAATTAATTTAATTGTAAACTATAATTTGTATAGTATTGTCGTAATTGACTGGGGACAAATAAATTATGTTATGTTAGTAGAATTTTGTTCAATAGTTTCATAATCATTTGTAGTGGAATTTTGTTCAATATTTTCATAATCATTTGTAGTGGAATTTTGTTCAATATTTTCATAATCATTTGTAGTATAATTTATTTCTATATTTCGATATTCATTTTCAGTATAATTTATTTCTATATTTCGATATTCATTTTCAGTAGAATTTACTTTCATAATCATTTTAATAGAATTCATTTCAATATCTTGATATTCATTCTTAGCAGAATTTTTATAATCATTTCAAAAGAATTTCTTTAAATATTTTGATGTTGGGTTTTGTTAGAATTTTATTTCAAAAAAAAAAAATTATGGATAATTAATAATTGACCATTTTGACTAACCATCGATTGAATACGTAAGTCCAAACTCAAAATAATTCGAGAGAAGGTCAAAATAAATACTACCTATATAACAACATCAAACAGAAATAATTTTTCAATAGAACCTGCATCATGAAGTATCGTATAGCGTTTCAAACGTTTCATGGTCAGAGCAGATAAGTATCCCAAAAAGAGAGTGAGTAGCCGTTATTAACTTAAATTAATGTTCCGAGGAACAACAGATCTAGAGATTCCGCCCAAATCAGCAAAAAGAAAGAAGAAACAACCAATGATAAGTTATTCCGATAAACCAAAATTTCCCAACATCATAGCCACGGGTATGAAACCAGTCCACGAAGAATTCGAAAATGTCAACACCCCTTCGAGATGGTTTTAATAGCTAAGGCGTTAACAGGCGCAATTGGATACTGTTATTTAAAGGTGATCTTTATCACGAGATCACTTTTTTTTTTTTTTTTTACCCGGTTGTAAAAAGAAGTAGATGTTCTCAGATAATGATAATTACTCATGACCATCCCTAAGTGTGTGCTGTTGTGTTTTTTTTTTAAGCTTTTTTTTTTACAATTGCGGCGGGAAATGAACGATCAAGTGTGATAACGATCAGTGAAGAACGTGTGTGATTAAGGCTCCTTTTTCTTTTTTACAGGTGGTGCCTGCCCTTCTAAAATTTCCTCAGCTAATGTCAAACTTATTTTTTTTTCCCCGTAACCCCGTTTATACGTCGCTCAGTTATACGACTTTCACATTTGTACGACGTTTGGCTTCGGTATTGTTTCCAATCATTAAATTAGTCAAATAATTGAAATCGGATATATACTGTGTTGTTATATTTAACTGAAAGATATTTTCTCAAGATTCAATGGTAATGCTGTGCATTTGATGCATTGAAAGGGCCATCGTAATGAATTCGGGGACACTGCCGAAACAGCTT
Source organism: Pholcus phalangioides (assembly GCF_987345545.1). Taxonomy (NCBI): domain Eukaryota; kingdom Metazoa; phylum Arthropoda; class Arachnida; order Araneae; family Pholcidae; genus Pholcus; species Pholcus phalangioides. Next base: position 6,597,591 of record NW_028301616.1, on the reverse strand, counting down.
TTGAGGCCTATGATTTCATACGGGATGCATATTTCGAGAGGCCAAATTCGGCCTCCAAAAGCAATACATAAGTACAGAATTTACAGAAATGCTAAAAAAACACCTTAATGAACGAAGTAATTTTAGAATTATGAAAAAAAAATAATTTCATAATTGATGAAAAATTTATGATTGATGAAAATTTATAATTGATGAAAATAAAGTTCCAGAGTTACTTAAAGGAATAATTGCAGAACCACTGGTTAAAACAATTTCATATTTATTTATAAGTTCAGTATTTCCAAGAGTAATTTCAGAATTGTCCAGAGTGACTTCAGAATTCTCAAGAGTGACTTCAGAATTGTCCAGAGTGAATTCAGAATTCTCAAGAGTAATTGCAGAATTGTTAAAAGTAATAATTCATGAGAAAAAACTAAGAATTTTTGAAGAAAAAAAATATCCCACGATTAATGAAAAAATTTAATTTAATGAAAAAATAATTTCAAAATTATCAGGACAAATTTCAGATTGAATAAAACAAGTAATTTATTATACAAATACAAATACAAATACAAATACAACACCACAACAGGCAAAATGCCCAACGAGGTGGCTGATAAAAAGATGCCCATAAAAATATGGTTGTCATATGTTTCAAAAATACAGCAACCCAATTAAAAATGCAATTAACACAAATTACAAACAATATATACACATGATAAAATATTATACAATGCCCATAAAGAATACTTATGGTTGTCTTATTCTAAGAATGGATAGCTTCCCGATTTACCCCAACATGTTTATCGTATTTCTTTTTAAACGTGTCAATTGTGTTACAATTTACTACCTCCGGGGGTAAGCTATTCCATTTATTAACAACCCTATTGGAGAAAAATTCCCTGCGACACCATAACCTTGCATTGTCCCTCACCAATCGATACTGGTGTCCCCTTGTAAAAGCAGTCGATTGGCGGTGTACTAAAAGTTCATGGTCCATCCTATCCATCCCATTGAAAATTTTGAACACTTCGATCATATCTCCTCGACACCTGCGTTCATCCAATGTAAACATATTCAAAAAATGAAGTCTTTCTTCATAACTCAAGCCCTGTGTGCCAATAAGGACACGCGTAGCTCTTCTCTGCACCCCTTCAACCAAGTCTATGTCCCTCTGTAGGTATGGTCTCCAAAACCTTACAGCATACTCCAGTCCAGGACGAACCAAGCCTCGAAAAAGCGGAAGAATGACTTTAGGAGAACGCGAAGAGACCTTTTTGAAAATGAGACCAAGCATTCTATTCGATTTTTTGACAACCGCTGAACAATGTTCAGAAAACTTAAGTCGCTCGTCAATGAGAATTCCCAAATCGGTGACTCTAGTTGCATCCGGGATAGTGACACCATTCAACTCGTAAGAGAACCGTGGGTTGTTCGAACCAAAATGAGCGACCATGCACTTATCTACGCTAAACGTCATGCTCCATTCATTTGCCCATGCTGCAATCTTGTTTAAGTTGGTCTGGAGCAACTCCCTATCGCTTTCATTCCCGATTACCCCCATTAGCTTCACATCATCTGCGAATTTGCTAGTAATTCCATCGATACCCTGATCGAGTTTATCGATAAAAAGTGAAAAAAGTATGGGGCCAAGGACACTTCCCTGAGGAACTCCACTTGTGACGTCTGTCCAACCAGAGAATTCCCCGTTCACCATAACTCGTTGCGACGTATCTCTTAACCACGATTCTATCCAATTCAGCAAGTTGCCCCCTATTCCAATCTCGTGTAAACGCTTCAAGAGTTTGCCATGTTGGACCCGATCGAATGCCTTCTGGAAATCAAGGTAAACCACGTCGACATTTTTGCTCTTACCCAAAGCCTTAAAAAGTTAATTAGTTCTTAAAAAGAACTAATTAATTTATGAAAAGAATTTACTTGCAAAAAAAAAAAATCAAACTATTACAAGAAATCAATTCTAAGTAATACAATGCAATTAATAATTCAATTAATTTTGGTAACCCTATTGCAATAACCGAGAACTCCACGGTACGATTTGTTGTCCCGCAGGCTTCGTGGAAAATTTAGTTCGGACCACAATGTCTGAAAGTTTGAAGACCCTTGACTTATTTATGAAATTGATCTGGAATTGAAACATAACAAATTTACTTTCTTTCAATTTTGCCATCTCTAGTCAGCTTTTGATAAATCCACTTCTGTGTTCAAAAGTTGTTTTTTTATGGCACAAAAAACTCCCTAATAAATGAATGTTTTCACGTTTAAATCCAATTTTAGTTTTTATGTTAAAATTAAAAATTCGCTATTTTAAATTATTTCAATTTTAAAATTAATTTTAACATTAATCGATATGTCATTAATAAGTTATATTTAAGAATTATTAGAAGCATCGTTTCATTACTGTGGCTGTTCGGGGGTACGTTCGTAGTTGCGCATTTCGTTGCATTATTGCATGTAACGTGATGTAACTCCGCTTAGAGCAGTGATTCCCAAAGTGGGGGATGAAAATTTGAGTTTGTTTAAGTCCAGATAATTCGTGAACCGTTGGTTGGTACTTCCTTTTCAAAATCCTTCGTGGCCATGTTTATATCGACAATTCCAGTCTTCTAACTCCAGCTTCATACTTTTCAAAATAATTAACCATTCACAAAAAAACGAAACTCATCGTTGCATCCACAGATTGTTTCAAATTTAGTTTCTTTGTTCGAACAATTACCGACTAGAACAACCTTCCGTTTAACATTATTGATTGTACAATAGTTTCTGATTTCCTTTGAAACATCAATCGTCTATGTCAAACTTAACCACCGTATTCCATTGTATATGCCTCGGCCAAAACTTTTATAATTATACAACACCTTACAATATGAACGATGTATCCAAGGTACACGTTATTTGGATACTTTTTCTAACTGGAACTGTGCCGTGCTAGGATCATTGATTCGCCAGTAATTTCCTCGCGAGGAGTTAGCTGTGCACCCTGTGTATAAACTTACATTCAGTTCGAAAAAGTATCTAAATAACGTGGGCATTTTTGATATGTCATTCATTTAATTACAGCAGGCATCTTCAATCTGTTGCTCGCGAGCACCACGGTGGTCCCCGAAGCACCCATTGTGCTCTATGCCCTGCTAATTTTTGAATTCTGTATTTTTGAATTTTTCATTTTTGAATTATTTTTTGAATTTTTCATTTTTGAATTCTATATTTTTGAATTCTATATTTTTTCCTTTTAAAATTTTCATTTTTTGCATTCCACTTCGCATAATTTTTTTTTTGTTTTCCTTTTTCATATACAAAAAATGATATCAATTTAAAATATTTTATTTGTTATGAGAGGGTCATTTTTTAAGAAGTCACAGTGACTTGAGTACTTATACGGCGTTTCCACAGGGCCTCTCGAACGTCGTATAAGCGGGGTTGCACTGTAGATACATGTTGGTTTTAAAGAAAGAGAGATGGGGCCTCTCTTTACGAACGCCTTTGCCTCGAGCTGTCGACAGGTTACCGAATAGAAAACGCCTTTTCCATAAAACAAACAGCGGTAGTTGCTTCCAAAAAACGTTTTATTTTACGTTTTTTTTTATATTCTTGTTATACATAAAGAGACTATCTTTTTCAGTGTAGGCTTTTAGTGGGGGGGGGGGGGCTTCTTTATCTTAACTGCCATCAATGATTCTTCAAGATACCGCGGCGTAACGACCTGCAATTTCTACTACGTTGGTTGGGTTTTTGAACGAACATACTCGTTGTCGACGAGTTCTTGTTGCTGCTGATGATGTGGCCTGCGTGTTATTCTCTCTATACTAGACAAAGGGCCGCGAGGCCTGTTTTGACTCCTATTCTTTCTGTATTTTTTTTTTTTTTTTAAATATTTACAAGGAAAAGAAAAATTACTGCTGTAAAAGATCTTGAAATTTACAAATTTTACCTTATCGTCTAGCTTTTATCATGTTTACGTTTATTTTTTTTGTTAGCTTCGGTACAAAAGATTCGTGTTGAAATTGCTTTGCATTTGTCTATGATGAGTCGTTAGGTGTATTGCGATTTTACCCACTTTTTTATTGTTAAATATCTAAGATGAAATTTTTTTCTCCTTACCCTGTAATTTTTATTATTATTTTTTGGTGAATAACCTCGGGGTTAGTTGATTTTAATTTCAGTGTAATGAGTTTGTGATATTTCATCACATTTTGTTTTCCTGAAGCTATGACAGTCTTTTTGAAAGTTTAAAACATTTTAAAATTATTTCTTTTTCGAATTTCTGGCTGTCACTTATTATTTGTATTCCTTTGACGTGAAAATTTGTGATACGTATCCATTATTGAAATATTTTGAAAAATTAAAATACAGCAAACATCTCTTAAGAGGGGGGTCTCATATCTTTTAACAGTGCGAAAACTGTGCTGTAATAGAAATATCATTAAAAATACTATTTACCATTGATTCACTTGAAATTTTTCCACGTGTTTTTGATTATATGTGCATCCTATGCTGGTATAGAGTTTTACATATTTTGGACACTTAATTTTTTTGTTATTTCCCAAAAAATACATTAAAAACAGTTTTTGCGCATTATAAAATAATATGGTCATTTTTTTACTTTAAAATTCAAATTCGAAAATTTAATTTCAAATGAGATTCAAACAATGAAGTCTCGAACTTTTGCTTCATTTCATGAACTGAAAAGTTTGCTTTATATATTTTGAATCAATTTTTAGTCTTATTGTGCACAAGCTGTTTTTAATGTTTTTTTGTTGAAAATTTACAAAACCTTAAGTACCTAAGATATGTAAAACTCACCAGCATAGGGTAGCACATGCAATCAAGATCAAGAGTATATGTGAAAATTTTGAAATAAATCAATGGTCACACAGATACGCAAATAGTGATTTCAATGATATTTCTATTAGATCATAGTTTTTCACCATGTTAATAGGTATGAGGCCTCTTAAGGCCCCCCCCCCCGCCTTTTCAGATGCATCTACCATTCTTTCACGGCCAAATAATAATTTCAACTTTCCTTGTGTAGTAAAAGTACGCATTTCAAACCCCTGATTAGCGGTCACTTTTATTTTTAAGGACGTGTGCCCCCCCCCCCCGCGCGCACGACAAAGATTTCCGTAAAAGAGGGATTTTACTGTAGCTCCAGCTTTTTTGGATAATTTGAATTAACATAGTCAATCACGTGTAAGGAACCAAAATCTCTCACGATCAACACGAGAAGTTTTTAGATCGAAGATTCGGTCAATAATATTTAAGAAAAAAGTTGACTCCAACTGAAAAATCAAATTTTAATAGTTTTTTTCATCGAATTTAATGAAACTGGAGCGAGCTGCCTCCTTTTTACAGCAGGAAAGTTATTAATTGGAGCATGAAACTTTAGTGTTAAGAAAATGACTAAAGAGCCATGGTCAAAAGAATCTTCATTGTCTACATTCAGGCAGCTCTTACCAGACGCGGGGCCCGGTACGAAAATAATAGCGGGGCCAGAAGCGTCTTAATAATTTCCACGCCTCTTAACCCCGATTTATATTTTCTGTGTAAGATGGCATCACAAACCTCATAAATACTATAATTGCAAGATATACAGGATTACTTAAAAATTATTCATACAAAAAATAATAGATACAAATAAATGTGAATTAACGAAAAAATTAATAACACCAAAACCAATTAAAATTAAGACCTTATTAGCGAGAGTATCTGAGAAGTAATGAAAATGCAGAATTGATGAATTGAAAATAATAATTGATAGAAATAATCCCCGCTACCATGAAAATTCAATTTTCTTGGTCAAATGAAAATTACTTCACAAATGAAGTAAATGATTCCAGAACTGATGAAAATTCGAAATTTCTGAAATGATTTATTCAGAGCTCTATAATTGGTAGAAATTCAGAATTTATGAAAGAAATAATTCTAGAATTACAATTTTCTTGATGAAAATGCAGATTTTTCCAGAAAGGATTTAAATTCAGAATTTATGTAAGAAATGATTATTAACGTTACTGAGGGACCCGTTGCGACAGCACCTGCATCAGTGCCCGAGTGGCATGGTGGTAAGATGCTCGTCTACCATCGTGAAGGTTGTTGTCAGGGTCCCGGGTTCGAACCCAAGGGAGGATATAGATAAGATATTTTCCCAAATGAACTCGAGGCGACCACCGATAGACAGCACCTTCACTTCCAACCCATCTCACTAATGGCAGTAAATTGCAATACAGCGATATGGCCAGAGTTGGTGTTTGGTGAAGTAGCACCTGCATCACACTCCTAAGGGCAGCATGTCCGCATCTGTGGTAGAAATCTCTAATTAAGGGGGGACACAGAATTGTTGAGTACTTCTCTGCAAGGCATATACAGTGATTACTTAGCATACTGATTTCAAAGAATTAGTTTATATTTTGCGTTTTAAAACTTACCATGTCTTTAGTTTTATGTTATTATCGTGAAAAATAAAAAAAAATTATTTACGTTTCTCATACAGCTGTATGTGAGTTTCGAAACAAATAAGTTGAAAGTTAAATTTTTCTCTTGAAACACATAGGCGTCCTGCGCGCATGATTGTATTTTCACTTGGACCTAGGTTTTTCTGCTTTACTTTTCCTTCAATGATATGACTGCAAAATTACTGGACTAGGGGTTTCATGAAGGAATTTTTTTTCTTAAATTTCGAATTCAAAGTTTTTAATTTTTTCTGTTTCAAAATTTAAATATTTCTCATCTTTTTTTTTACTCCGCAATGTGTGTCAAGGTAATTGTCAGGGTGTTGGTAGGTATTTTGAGGAAAAAATTATATTCACCATACTAATACGGTCTTGATTCAGAGGGTGCTATTGAAGTACCTTGAACATGGGCTGGAACAAAGTGGAATATTTATAATTCTCGATGGTGCCGTGGGCATAAATGTTTGGGAACACCTGCTCTAAAATTTCCCAGAATATTTAAGAGCTATTTGAAAAGTTAGTTTTGCTAGAAATTACCAGAAATTGAGTTTCCCTGACTGATACCGTGCTGTAGATCAATAACAAGAAAAAGTTCAATAAGATCAATAACAAAAAAAACCCAGTAGTTCTGGAAGAGAAGGGAGCCTAGGTTCATTCTAAATTATTATTCCGCTGAAATCTGAATCATCAGCTTAATCCAGCCATGAAAACTTACTCTAATATAGCTTTCGTGATCAATAGCTGATATCAAAAAAATTCAAATTAGAAATGGTCAGGTAATCTTGCAGTACCTGCAGGCAATTATGCATTAAATCGATACATAGGCACATAAAAAAGCTATTCCGTATGGTTCTGGGAATATACCATAATTCCTAAGAGACTGCTCGTACACCTCATCAGAAATATAATATCTTCCCAAATCGAATAATATAGAGCGGAATTTTATCATAACCATCGAAGAGAAATCATTTTTTCAATCATTTGTATTTACGTATATTTATGCATTTTTTTGCGAGTATGGAAACTTCTATATACTGCATATAGCAGGAAAGTTATAATACCGGTCTACCTACGCCCGATATATCCGTAGCGAAAGATCACGTTCATACCCTGAAAATTAAGGTAGATTTCAAGGATCTAAATCACCGATGTTATTTACTGGAAGCACGATAACTATTGTTAGTGTCGAGACTAATAATGTTCGTAGTAGATATTAGATAATGGCATGCGTACGATGATTCGAAGACAAAAGAAACGGCTCGTACATTGCATATCGCAGTCACGATATCACGAGTAACGAGTTGGGAAGCATCGATATGCTGTCTCATGTTTCCATTCATTTCAACGTGGGCACCATCAGTAAATTTCTATAGAGATTTGCATCTGAGATGTGAAAGGAGAGAGAAAAATATTTGGATGTATATCAAGATGCTGTGGAACATCTTGGCTTACATCTAGCATTTAAATCACAAATCCAGCAACAACGCGTCTGTTAAGCCAAATAGTCTACATGATATTTTTTCCCCGTTATTATTATTCTCAAGGACAAGTAAGAAAGTTTTCAGTTTATCTAAAAATTAAATTTTTCTGCATCTCCCTGATGTAAGTAGGAAATATGATCAAAAATGAATTTTAGTGGCCGTTATGAAAGTTTGCAATGAAACAAGTGTGGTCAATTTCCTCGAAAGTAATAAAAAATAATTATTAAATCTGAAAGAAAATATTTTACGAACTTCACCCGCTCGAATCTCAGCTTACGGGCCTCTACATTTAATACATGGTGTCCCACAATCGCCTGATGTTTTTCAAAATTGGATAGCAAGAAAAGTAATTCTTGCGAAAAAATGTGCGATGTCAGGAATTTCAGCTACGTCATTCATGTTGCAAGGGGTTGTATAGTTATTCAAATAGAAAAATAACTTTTTATATGGAAACTGTGCCCAAAAAACCAATTGGAAAGTTGGTTTTCTAAATCCTGGTCTCTGCTGATGCCAACAAAAGACTTCCACGTTTCTAAGTGCAATATTCACCGACATGTCTGATTTCAAAAATCGGAGGAAAGTTGGGAAAGAACAACAAAAACTAATGGACAACGCTTCTTTCCCTTCTTTTCTCTGATTTTTGAATTGGACACACGTTCTTTAAATCTTAGCCTCCAAGACGGATAGGCCTAGAACTGATCTATTTAAAAAACAAAAATGCGCAACAAGTGAAAGAAATTCCCGCAATTTATATAAATCCTAAATCCTAAAATAGTAACAAAATATCGATCATAACAAATCTCAAAAAATCTTCCAATATAGTAACTTCCAAAAGTTACACTAGGCAACATATATGCAAATAAACTTCTACGGGAAATGCTCGCCAAGTGCTCCATAATCAATTAAGAATTGTTGAAATTTAATTTGAAAAATTCATATTTGAATGTCATTTGATAATTTTCATAGAAAATAATTTGGAGATTGTGTTTTCTGAAACAAAAACTAATTTAGGCCCCGAAAGCGTGTAAACAATTTTTTTGTTTTTTATATGAAAGCCTGACAAATATAACCCTACCGAATAAATACGGTATTTAAAAAAACAAAACACACGATAAAACCGGTAAGAAAAATTCTCAGACAGAATTTATATAAATCCCATAACGTTAAACAGCAACAAAGCATCGATCATTATAAATGGGAAAATAAGTTTCAAATACAAGGCTACAGCAGGCAAAATGCCCAACGAGGTGGCTGAGAAAAAGATGCCCAAACACAGTTATACTCCGTAAACTCTCTCAGAAAACTGTCGCTAAATGCACAGAAAAAATTCCGAATTACAGAAAATCAATTCGATTTTTTCGTTTTTTCGAAATTTCGTTTTAACGAAGTGATTCCTCCGGTCTCTTGGCGTTCGTTATAACGGGATTCGACTGTATAAAAATTTCAATTAGGAATGCGTTGAAGATTGTATATTTTCGACAACTGAATTAAACACAGGTTTTAAGCCATATTTTTCAATTCCCAAAGCCGATGAGCCAAAAAATACAGCATTTAAAGCATCAGAACACACGATACAACAAATAAGAAAAGTTCCCAGAATTTATATAAATCCCAAAACACGTAAAAACACCAAAAAAATATATATATCGATCATAACATATCGGAAAAATAACTTTCCAAGGAAAAACAGGAACAAAAGTAAGTAAACGGAAGATAGAAAATTAAACTTTCCTTTTTTGTAGATAATATATTTTATGCCAAAACATCGATCGCATTTTTTTTTTTTAATACATAAAAATAAGGCATATAATAGTTTTTTTTTTCTCTTCTATACCTGATACTCCCTTTAATATATCTTTAGCTGGAAGAAAAAAAAAACTGTGTGAAGATAGATGATACGGATGAGAGGGATGGATCATCCTTTAGCTGACCATCTTCCTGCTCTGAAATCTACCATTAGGTAGGTGGACATTTTTTTTCTTGCCCGTCTCTTCCCTTAAGATAAAAATAAAGCACACACACACAAAAAAAAAATAGCCATATACAAGGGAGAGGAAAAAAAATCTTTCTATACTTTACAGCAGAAACCTTAGATTAATAGAAGTTTTAGCGATCAGATAAAAATGGAAGCACAGAGAAGAGAGAGAGCCAAAAAAAAAACTGTTATATGACTACGTCCAACAACAACACATACTGCTATCAACTGACGGATGCTGTAAGGCTTGACAAAATACCTTTACAGCAACGCCCAGGGGCTGTGGGCATCACATTTGTTCCCGTCAAACCTTGCAGAAGCCAAGAGAGAGAGAGAGAGAGAGAGAGAATGTCCTGCCTTTGTGAACAACGGTTTATCATACAATAATGGACCTAGTGATAAGAAAAGAGACTGGAATTTCAGTTACCTCAATGTTGTGGTCAGCTAGAAATTTTTTTTTTTCCTTCTATATTTTACTCTCCATATATATATATAGAGAGAGATATTTATTTTACCTCCCGCCATCTATATATCGCCGTTACATTATCCTTAGAACCGAAGTTTCGGCTATTTGTATTATCACTAGGCTGTCATTTCTTATATATATACGAATTCTCAGCTTGTTTAAAAGATAGACGTACTTCCTACGCTGTTTTTTCTTGCTTTTTTACATTAAACGTGTTACCACATGAAAGCTGAAGGATTATTTATAAAAATGTGTAAGAAGGATGAACTTCTTGGTAGAGACAAACATTTGGTAGTAGGGAGGTGTGCGGTAATATACCGGTGTTGTATGGCGTGTTTTTTTTTTCTGTGATTTATCGTGGATACGCCCTGATAAAGCGTTTTAATCTTTGTTTAACACATCTTTGGGAGACTTATTGGTTTCTTGTTGTGTTTTGTCGTGCGAATTCTAATTGCTTGTGTTCAATGGTGGGCAGAGACGACTTGATATAAGTTGAAGGATTTATTTTGTGTGAAAAGTGGCATCAATGTGGCTTTTAGCTCGTGCTTCTTTAAGATCTTGGTATCGTGGTGTTAATGGAAATTCCGAAAACACTCAGTTTCTAAGGAAAGATCACGGATAAACAAAACATTTTCACAGTAAAACCTGTCAACTTGGACTTTTCTGGACACCTCCCTACACTGGAAAGTTCTTAAATATATAAAACAGGTCATAATCCCATACAGGCCATAATCTTTTACACACTGCCCAGAATACTGTGTATCCTCATGTCTTTATCTTTGACTCCTCTCTAACTTGCAGAGATTGTGACGGAACAACGGTTTATGATACAATAATGGACCTGGTAATAAGAAAAACGACTGGAATTTCAGTTACCTCAATGTTGTGTGTCAGCTGGAATTTTTGTTTTTTTACTTTCTCCTATAAATATATAGGCATATTCATTTACCTCCCGATATCTATATATTGCCGTTACATTAGGGGTCATTCACTAACGATGTCATTGTATTACGTCAACTCATTCATGTTCATTCATTCATTCATGTATTACGTCAGAATCGATAGGGGGAGGGGGTTTCGGATTTGCTGGCTTTTGATGACGGGGGGGGGGGGGGGTTCGGGTGGATGATGCTTACGTCATCTCATCAACCGACCTTTATAAAAATATGAAATATTCTTAATGGCATCTTTACAGAGTTCCCAAAAAAAACGAGAAAACCCCTTTTCTAGTTTGTGGGAACCTGAACTAATATTCAACCTATTGTTACGCCCTCTGTAGAACCACTTTTGTGACTTCTGAATAATCCGAGGATCTTTTAAGTGATCTGGAAAACTTAAGTTCTCCAGAAATGTGTCGCAGGCCGCTTAAGTACTTTGGAACTGTGTTGCATGTCACTCAAATGATCCGTAAATATGCTCACTTAAGAAATCCGGGAATATGCCGCGGGCGATTTGAGTGATACAGAACTGCACTGCAGGTGGCTAAACTGCTCTGAAACTGCGCCACATGTCATTTAAGGGAATCTCTAAATGTATCACGAACCGCTTAAGTGAGTGATGTGTGAATGTGCCGCTTAGTTCACTTTTACAAAATTAGGTTCCGACCACATCAGTCAATCCTGAGGGATGTCAATCCATTTGGGCCGTGAAACATGATTTGAGCATATATGGTTTAGAGGATTGGGTCACAAAGAATTTCTGAAAGAGAATTTTTGAGCTCTTAGCTTTCAAATAGCATTGGAATTAACAGAAATTTATTGTAATAAGAGATTAAAGATATTTTCATTTTTATGTAAATATGTTTTGCATAAAATTTTTTTTTGATCATCTGGAGGCGGGGAGCCTCTCCCCTAACCACGAATGTATCTGACGTGAGTTAGCAGATGGGGGGGGGGGCAAAGCCGACAAAGTTTTGCTTAACAAGTGGGGCGGCTGATAAGTGGTGGGCACGACTATATTAAACAATGTTCAATAGAACAGGGCACAATCCAACGTTACAATTTCCAGAATACTGACAAGTCTTCTTGGACACCTTTCTAACAACACTACTCACAATACTGTGACAACACTTTTTTTTTTAAATCTTGTACATCTTACTTGGACTAACTTTTACGGGAGAAGGTATCAGACAAGTTTCTACTGTACCTAAATATAGCAGAGACCTTCTTAACTGAACTGACTGAAACCGAGATCGGTTTGGATCAACTAGAGAAATATAACATACGAGTTATTTTCAACATTAATGATAATAGTTATCCTTACGCGTTTTGTACAAGACTAACCGATCCAATAAATCCTGGTACCATCAACGTGGAGCTCACTGCCTATCCCAGGCTCAACATTTTTTGAGCAGACCCTCCTATCGGGGCCAGAATATTTACTAGGGATTTATTATGTAAAATAATTAAAAATATATTATAAGGATTCGGGTCCCCAGGGTAGAGAGACCGCCTAACCAGCCAGATCATGGCCCACCGCTCTGTCTGAACGAAGAGATATAAGCAGGTGGTCGAAGAAGACCTGGGCCATGTCGGAAAAAAGCTGGAGAACAGTCTCCCCTCCTTAAATAAGCAGGGGAGGGGGGTTCCTTTCTTAAAATAACTCGCGTGCTGAATGAGTGAAAAGAGGAAAATACTCAGCGGTTCACTAGTTTAACATTTGTTTGTTAGAGCATGTATCCTCAACGCATAACCCGCGATCCAAATGTAGCAGTCCATTTCCCGTCACAGTGGAGGTGCTGTATATAGATTTTGTATACATTGTGTGTGTATTAGACCATTCTCAAATCTCGTTGTGAGCGGTTCTATCTATCTATCAAATCTCTCTCACTTCAACATGCCAGCTTCTTCTTCTTTCTTACCCACAAGTCTTTTCCACACTACTTCTTTTGAAATCCCAGGCTGCGGTCTCTGGCCCTTATGTGTCACTGGGTGCACGTGCTGTTTTTCTCCCTAGTCATTGGGTTCAGCTATCCATTTCGATCAAATGTCTTGTACTTTGCATCGAGTTGATGACTGTCTTCATGGGGAGAACGACGCGAGTGATTCGATACTTGCGAGCACGAGGCACAAGGGCAGCCACCACTATAAATCTTTGCTAACATTTCCGACACAACTCTGCCTCTTTTCAGGTAACGGAAGTAAGGGGCTTTGCATCAGTTCGGGGTTGTGAGCGGTTCTATCTATCTATCAAAAATTTAATTGTAACTAACCAATCATTGCCTGAGGGGTTTCTAATTTTTTTAGGATTTTTTTAAATTTTTTTAGGTCAAGTTTTTTTTTAGTTTTTCAATCCAGTCATATGTCCATGACGAGGAATAACTGACTATTACAGAAAATCATACTTAACGTTTTATTTCAAAATCTTAAATTACCTTATTGAAATCTTATTGCATTTTTTTTGAAGAATTAATTTTTTTTTCAAAGCGCGTATTTGAACTTTTTACGTGAACTATTAGTAATCTAATTTTTAGATATATGATATATCTAGATATCATCATTAGATTATTACCGTTCCATACACCGTTCGGCAGATTAGAATGGACGTACATTACGATGCCCGTATTAACACAAGCAAATGAATATTTCATGGAGGTATTTACGCAATTGTAATTAGCAAGTGGTTAATATATATATATATATATATATACACACATAAATATTTTTAAGAGCTATAAATCAAAAGTTGATTGCTCATCTTTGCTCGTATCAAATAATAAAACAAAAATAATAATACTTACAAGAGATAATATGTCAATAATTTACTGTGGAAAGCAAATATTTGGGAGAATGACATTCCGTAGTGTTAAATGACATTAACGATCAATAGATGGCGTAATAAACCACACTACTACAAATCAAGTCTAACAATTTGCTTTAAAAACGTGGCATATAAGATTCAGTTCCGAAATATCAATATAAAGAGGAACCCCTCGATGCAGCGATATTCTGGAGACGAGACCAAGAAAAGATATCGTTGTATAGGGATTATCGTTGTATTGAGAGGTATTTTTATCATCAGGCAAAATTTATGCTGTTGGCATTTCTTCTGAATTAGCGTTGTTAAAAACCAAAAAATACATTTGTAAGTATGCAAAAAAAACCTTATTAATTGAATAAAACTGTTAGTTATTTGACCCTGTAAAGGAGTTTCGCGCATTGTACTTTTTCGTACTGTACAGAAAGTTGCTTCACGGCAAGTTCATTAACGCTATCGGAGGATAGATAGTGCAAAATACAGATATCACCCTCGAAGCGACAAAAACTGGTGAGAAATCGAAAAAATATATAATAAAGGTGATTTTTAGCGTTGTAGAAGAATTTATCGTAGTAAAACATATCGTTGGACCGAGAGAGGAGTTTAAAATTAAGCTATAGGCAATTTCAAACAAGAATTGAAACAAATATCGTTGTAGAGGGATTTATTGTTACACTGAGTACTATTGTAGGGAGGTTTCACTGTATTAATTTTAAATTATGCGTTCGGAATACAGTCAACCTCGATATAACGATATTCTGGGAATAAAAAAAAATATATCGTTGTAGAGCAAATATCGTTATATCGAGAGACGGCATTATCATCACGTGCCATCAGATTTATTCTGCTCTTGGCATCTTTTTTATATGAGCGTTGTTAGTACCCCCAGAAAATGTGCTTTTAAACATATATTCGCTGCGAAAAATTAATTGCAATCTATTGATTTATTAATAAAATTCAGTTAGATGCATTTGCCCTCCTGTAAAGTGGTTTATCTCCCCCCGGGCACTTTAATATCTTGCACAGAAAGCAATGGCAGCAGTTTCAGTGATTCTGTGAAAGCAAAGTACCGATGACATTAGACGCGTTGAGAAGAACGAAAATAAGAGACGAAGTTAAAATAAAATTCAAAAATAATTCAAGAAAAATATTTTAAAAAAATCGTTCAAAAATCTCCTAAAAATATCGTTATAGTAGGATTTATCGTATTAAAGGACATCGTTGTATCGAGAGGAGTTTAACATTAGACTAGAGGCAATTCCAAACAATATTTGAAAAAAAATCGTTATAAATAGAGGGATTCATTGTTATACCGATTATCGTTGTAGCGAGGTTTCACCGTATTGCTTAACTACATCGCCATATATTGCATAATCAGCACTCCGAGCAAAATTTATCTGAGTGATGGCTTGCTTAGTCACCATTTTCCCACAAAATGTAATAAACCCGGTACCTCTATTTGATAAATCGAAACTCGGCTCCTCTAATGCGGTTTCGACCCGAGGTTACGTGGTTTTAGAGTAAAAAAAACCACCAGAAAATGGAAGTATGTACGTATCCATCTTCATGTATACGTCATTGAGCCTTAAAGGATTGAAATATCCTTTATAATATCTAATCTTTTTTTCCCCCCTCAGCGTCACAATGGGCAAAATTTATCTTATCCGTGGGGCAATAAAGCCTTAAGTATTCTGAACCGTGGGCTAAGTGCTCTGTGCACTTTCCGGGTGTGAAATTTCCGTTTTCTTTAGAGTCCTCTACTGAAGTATAAACTTTCTTTGTGGATCAGTTCAACTCTCGTCTTTTCTCGTGAGATTATTTTTTCTGTCCCCGGGTTCTTATCAGTTTAAAGTGGAATTGTCTAGATGAAATCCACCCCCTTCCCCCCTTAATATTTTTAGTACACTGGGAAAGAAAGCCATTACCTAAAAAAGTATGAATTTTAAATATCTTAGACTAAAACACGTCATACGCATCAAATCATGACGAATTGATAATAATTACCGCAGGAAACATTTTACCCAGTAATGATTTATTATGAGAGTTAAGTAGCTGCAATAAAGGTTTAGAAGTTTGTTGAATGAGCTTCTGTGGTTTTCAGGGGTTGCTGGAAAACTTTAAATATATAAAGGTGTGGCTATTTGTCCATTGATTGATTAGATTACAAGCGACGGTGACTAGATTGGTAGTGTGAAGCCATTTGATATAAATCACCTTTTTCAGTTGATATCCAATGCAATCTGGTCCACAGACAATCAATCATGCCATAGAAATTAGGCATTTCGAAGATGCTCGTGTTTTCTGCGATAAGGAATGTCTCATTGGTATTAATAACTCATAGCTCACCCTATCCATCCCGTTGAAAATTTTGAACACTTCAATCATATCCCCCCCGACACCCGTGTTCCTCTAATGTAAAAATATAGTCAAAAAATGTATTTCTAGTCTTTCTCTATAGCTGAAGCTCCTAGTGTGTCAACAAGAGCATTCGAAGCTCTTCTCTGCACCCCCTCAATCAAGTCCATATCCCTATGCAGGTATGGTCACCAAATCCTCACGGCATACTCCAGTCCAGGACAAACTAAGCCTCTGAAAAGGCGGGAGAATAACCGCCCCACCCCACCTAAAGTTGGACAGCAGTGTACAGTGGAACTCCTCCAACGGACAATCCCCGTTAGCAGAAACTTTTTCTGATTCCCATGGGTTGAGTCCATGGAATAAGCGGACACTTTCGACAGTGAAATCGGGCATACTCTAATTTTTTTCGATCACTTAATTTATTAATTTTTGATCGCAAACCGAGAATTTATCACATTCAACTAACATTATGTTTAATCCCAAGCTCATGTTGGTAAAAATATGATAAATAATCAATCAATTACTTAATTTACTGAACATAACTATGGTCCAGGATGGTGAATTCGAACGGTAATGTTGGTTTTGTTTGATAACTTGTGAAGAAAGCCTATTTACTAGGCTGATAATGATGTTATGAATGTTTTTATCTTCTTTACACTTTTTTTTAATATATTAATTTTTATTATAAATCATGTGTATTGCACGTATCGTGTACGAGTAAAAATAATTAATTGGTTTGATGAAGCGAACAAAAGATTATAAATTTTTCCATATTTATCAAACTTTCCGTTTTTGGTTAGGAAATTATGCATAATCGCCAGTAAAAGTGAAAAATGTAGTGAAATTTAATCAAACTTTCTTTATCGAGACGATTGGTGATTATGCAGAACCGCAGTGTGTTGTCACAGTAGCATGTACATTTTAATGTATAGGAACCATTTGCGACCGAAGACAAACGTGGAAACTGTAAAAAGTCGTATACACGAGGTTCCAATGCATATTGTACCTCCCCATTATCGGACACGCCCCGTTAGCGGACGAAATTTTTGGTCCCATGGGTGTCCGTTACAAGAGAGGCTCGACGGTATCATCAAATTGAAGCGCTTGCTTCAGCATAACACGGGCAATGCGCACGAGACATTCTTTTCACTAGATGGAGAAAAACTGCATATTAAATAGTCTTTCATCCTGTTGCAAGCAATAAACTCTACTGCGGCTACAGAGAAAGCTTCCTAGATCATAAAATACCATCGTTCTGTTCAAGTCCTCAAGCTTTTTTAGTGGAATCATCGCATTGTGCAATTGATAAGAAGCCCATAGGATTGTCAGGTTGTGCGGGAGTGGGTGACAACCATATTAGAAAAAGATTTATGTTGTACGTTCACTGATGTGACATGATGATGATGATGATACTGATGACCTAATCCTTGTGTAAATATATTTGAAGTTCAAAACATTAGTTCTGAAATGATTCAAGTAGAACACTAAACACTTAACGTCGCATGCAGGTAATACAAACGTTTACGATTTAGACCATACTTTTCCAAAAATGTTGTTCCATCGCTCCCTTCTTCAGAGAAATTTTTTCTATCATCGCCCCCCAACTCAAGCAAACCCATAGGATCCCATGTTATACTCGTAGCTTCTATCGCCACTCCGGACTTTTCCATCGCCCACCAGGGGGCGATATTGCCCACTTTGGGAAAAACTGATTTAGACACAACCATGTTATTAGCTTTTGACCGCGTCTTGGATTTCTCTCTATTGGAACATCTGAAAGAATTCAAGTAACGAATACTATTTAGGTTACTACAGAAATGCATATGATTATTTAGGCTCCTAGTTCAGCAATTTTTGTGGTCATTTCACTTTTAGATCTTGACCAGTGAGTCATTGTACGATGGATCATTTAGATCAGGGGTGCACAACTTTTTCAGTCCATGGGCCGGAGAGATATGAGGTATTTCTGACGTTCTGGACAAGAAACTTGTATACATGGTAATTCAAAACCCAACGTACAAACTTTTAGGGGAGGTAGAAAACACAAAAACAAAACAGAATCACATAGGAATGAATGACCGGAAACCCCAACCTGATCGACTGGAGGATAAACGAAGATGCAGAAATGTCAAGCCAATAATGGGTAGAAGAACTCTTTATTTAGTGAGACTTTTACCCGAGGACAGAACGTGTGCACGTTAAGTTTCACAACAAGTGCTCAAAGTTCTTACCATCCAGTTTTGCACAAAAAAAGTGATTCTGTTTCGTTTTTGTGTTTTCTACCTCCCCTAAAAGTTTCTACGTCAATTTTTGAATGACCCTGCATGTTACTGCCAAAGCCAGAAGTAAGTCACTTCGCGAAGTGACCAGCCCAGTTGACAAGTGCTCGAGTGGCGTGGTGGTAAGATGCTCGTCTACCATCGTGAAGGTTGCTGTCCTGGGTTCGAACTCAAGGGAGGATATGGATAAGATATTTTCCCTAACGAACTTGAGGCGACCACCAATGGGCAGAGCCTTCATTTCTAACTCATCTCATTAATGGCAGTTAATTGCGATATGGCCAGAGTTGATGTTTGGTGAAGTAGCCCAGTTGAGCCTGCCAATGTCCGAAATGCGGGCTTTCGCCAGGTTATCGCCAGCTCCTATATGCCGATCTCTATATATATTTCACTAAGATATCGATATTCAGATTCCTTTAATGGTTAGGGTAGCCATAGCTAACCATAATAATTATGGTTAGCAATGGCTAATTATAAATGACCATAATTATCATTAAAAAAAATACGTCAACGTGGCGTTGGCGCCGAATCATAGGGTTCGATATAGGGATGTATAGGTATCGATATAAGGGACCGGGTAAAGCCCGAATTTTGGACATTGGCCGGGTCAACTTCGGGCTTCGGCAGTAACATATACATGTCACCCGAATATCGCGGAACATTCCAGTAATTTTGTTGCTCCCAATATTTTGAAATAAAATTTACCGTTTTCTCTTCCTTTCTGCGACGTTTGCTTGCATTGTCAAAAACATTTGTGTTTTTTTGTAAGAATTGAATTTTAATTCATCGCGACTTGCAATATCACTCTGTTTACTTTCGTTGGTAATTTTTCAGAAATTATAGCGACTGTTGGCAACTTTGCAAACTCTCGAAATTTTTTGGCTAGAATTCACAACTTAACTTCGTAACCTTTTTTTTTTAGCAAATTAGTAACAGTACTTGCCTCTGACAACTTCATTCATCTATAATTGAGAACTTTACTTGCTCTTGATTGCTGATATCCCTCACGAATACCGATTTCCCGGGTTGTTGTTTTTAAGGAAATATTTGTGATGCATAATTGCTACGCTTCTACCAGAAAACGTTTCGCAGTCTGGATGGGCCCCACTTGGCCTGGCCGCATCAGGCCCGCGCGGGACGGAGGTTACACACCCCCGATTTAGATAAACCTTCCACATAATAACCGAAATCACCCACACTTCGAATAAAGATGATTTCCCGTTGTGTCACAGATTTGATAGCATTCAACTAATCATAAAGTTTCACACTCCCCATCTACTAAAGTATCCGATTATGCGAGACACACATTGTATATTTCCAGAAGTAAAATAAAATTCAAAAAAATGCGTTGATAAGCACACAGTACACCAATATATCCAAAATATTTACAAAAAAGTGATAAATTTATGCGACGGCGTATTATAAACAAGCTTCATTATTAATTTATTTAATTAATGTACAAAAAAAAAAGGTTTTAAAAAAAAATTGTTTTTTTAGAGGGATAAATGATCTTGATCCAGGGTAGAAAAAAAAACCATACTTATGTTAGGGAAGAAAAACAAAAAAAAAAGTCAAAGCACGACGTTGTTGGACCAGAATAAGGGCTTATCTATGAACAAATATCTGCTTTTAGTTATCGCATTTGCCACCGATGTTAGAAACAATTAGCGGCCAACAAGCTGCTGCTGATGCTTCCAGGATCCTTTTTTTTTTTTTAGGATTTTTTTGCTCTTTTTCGATGTGTTTTTTTCTCTCTCTCCTCACTTTTCTTATATTATTATTATTATCACTAAAGTACAGAAAATGCAGCCTATCTCTGTCGAACACTCTCTTAGTAGAAGCCCCTCCTTCCATGTTTTTGGGTCTTTTTGGCTCCTATCAAACTTGCTCAGCAACTGAGATTTCTTTCTCATTTCTTTTTTTTTCTTCTTCAGCTTCATCTTTATCTTGCCTTCGAGTGAATATAATTTTTTTTTCTTTTTCGGAGGAATATATACACGTATATATATTTTTTTTTTTCAGTTTTTTCTAAGATCTGGAAAAAATTCGTGATCACTTGGTAGAAGAAAAAAAATTAGACGGAAAAAATAAGTTTTTTTTTAAGTTTGTCTGACGGTCAGGGAAGTTATTTTGATAATTTTTTTTAGATATTTTGAATTTTGAATGAAAAAACTGTCAAACTCGGTTATAATGGCATCGAAGATTCCGCGGAGTTTCGTCGTTATAACCGACGTTGATGTTTTGAAGACCTCTTAAGTATGGACAAAAAAAAAAAGTCAGATGCAATCAAATATTAAGGCAGGGTCGTGCGTGGTTTAGATGGTAGAACACTTGCCCCGGAGCGCAAGAGCCATTGGCGTACGCAAGGGAATGACCACATGACCCGAATATGGTCATTATTTATTCTGGTTCTTACCCACACCGCCTTGAGCCAAAATTATGCTATTATTTTGCAGGAAAAAACGTGACCCTCCATCAGAAGGAAAAAAAAAATCTGGACCCCGAAAAAATTCTGCGTACGCTCATGGCAAGAGGGCCTTGGTTTGAGTCCCGGAGTGGACCAGATGACTTTTTTTTCCGAGTCCACCGCCATAAAATCTAGAAATCAAATAGCTTCCGTGATTTTTTTTTTTTGTCTTAAAAATATCCGAGTGACATATTTTACCAGGGAGAATACAGAAAATTGAGATCACAAATACGGGACATTACCAGTTTGCGCTAAAAGCATTGCTTATGATCAGCCAAATCGCCAATTATTCATATTATACCCTTCTTTTAAAAAGTTTGGCATGAAATTTGGATGATCTCTATTTGATGAATCCGCGATAAATATAATAGCCTTGTCCTAACCTAATCACCAGTTAGAGAAAGGAGGGGGGGGGGGGAAGTACAAGAAAAAGAAGGAAAAAAAAACAAATGAAAGGAAAACAGTGAAATGGATAAAATGATAAGAGAGTACGTATGAAGCAGGTTTCTTTCTTTTCACCCTCGCCCTACCTGTTCTTTTTCGCTGTTATATGTGTGTAGTAGGAGGATACATAACATGTGGAAAAATCACTAGTAGGAGTACAGAAATAAACGAAGGTAAACTTTTTTAAAAAAGGGAACGTAATGAAAAAAAAAAGGAACAACTTTTTTTGCATAGGGTCGCGACAAAGCTTCGCGATGATGAGGAAAGGGGGGAAAGAAAACACACATAACTTGTTTCAATTTATTCCACTGGCGTTTGGACGCAATATTCCGTTATTGAATGTGAAGTGGTTAATAACTAGGGCTAAGATTTTGCTGATATGAAAACCGACTGAATATGTTCCATTCAAATTTCAATTATGACCTAAAAAACTTAATATATATATATGCTGTAAAACATGCTGCCTTTATAAATAAGCTGACCATATTAGCTTGAGGAAATTGCGGAAAATCGCCAATCATAGCCCAAAATGATGCCAGTAACACACAGATAAAATCGCCAATTGTTTGTTGCTAATATCGGAAAAAATCGCCAATCATGGCCAAAAATTATCTCTTAGGTAGGTAGAAATATCGTCGAAAAACTATCAACCGTAGGGAAATGAAGCTAGTGAAGCTTGGGGGACTTCCTTTTCATTGTTTTCCTGAAATGGGCAAAAAATGCTCTAAAACTGTGGTTCTCAACCGGTGCTCCACGTAACTGTTGGGGCTCCGTGTGTGAAATCTCCATGGGGCCGCTCGGGGGAATTATAAAAAAAAAAGCAGCAAATTTGCTGAAAAACATAATTATAAATATTTTTGAATAATAAAAATAACCCAGTAACTTTGATGAATGAATAAACAAAAATAGGCCTACGGGCTCTGCCTCAGACATCATATCCCAGAAAGGGCTTCCCGAGTTAAAAAAGGGTTGAAAACCGCTGCTCTAAAACATATCAATATTCTTAGAATTCTGAAAATCTTGAAAAAAACCTTAAAATTACTGAAAACCATGAAACAATGTGTTAAAATCACTGAAAATCGTGCGAAAATGGTCTATCATTTAATAATAACGAAATATGCAAAGTCATAGGAATTCAAGCCCTATTAATAACTCTTGGTGAAAAATGCAGGGAGTGCTACAACAAGTCTGCAGTTTAAAATACATTTTCACGGGAAAAACAGTTTTACATTGCCAAGCCCATGTTAACAAAATCACAGGGCCCTGGGTAACGTGATTTTTCTGCGGGGAGTGGGCCCTACTAGGCTAAATTACGCAAATTATCTTCAGCCCCAATTTTACTTAGGCTAATGAATTAAAATAATCCTCGTTGAAAAAAAGGGGTATATTTTCAAATAAGTACAGTATTCCGTGCCTAATGATACGTGCTCGATTGCGCCGTCCATCGGACATGTATGAAATATTATCTTAATCTCCTAGTGAATTTGGCTGATTCAAGGAATTTCACGTTGAAAAAGTTAACTGTTTAATTCGACTTCGGTTCTGATGTTTTGGATAATTCGAAGTTTGATTCCGCCTCATATCGATCTGCACAGATATTTGAACGTGTTGTCCATGTATTCCCACATCAAGAAACTAGCTCGAAACTACTTCAAAAAACCAGAAAACTCATATCACCTATTCCTGAGGGAGAGATCCCCAATTATGATGCTCGCGAGTTTCTCTCAGAAACATCTAAGGCCTAAAAACTTACTCCATACGAAATATGTGTCCGATTTTTCAAAACTGTATTGTGTGAGCTTACGTACATATACAGGGTGTTCTGTTAATGGACCGACGAACTCAGGGGTTGTTAGTAGGCATCAAGAGGAACAAAAATTGCAATGGAACATGGTGCAGCAAACAACGTTGAGAGGGTGAAAATCGCGGAAAACGCATGCAGGCTCCGAGTCCAGAGGAGACGAAAGGTGGATGTCAGTTGATCGCTGAATGCGTTCGTGGGTTCGCTCTCCATATCTGACGTAAGCAACGTCGCGAAACGCATGCGCTGGGGTAGGATCACGCGCTGCGGACGGCGTAAATTAGCGCTATTGCGGTAGTAAGCACGTGTAGCAGGTAGTTGTCTGTTTCAATGAGTATCATGATGGCTGATCCCACGAACGAGGAATACGCTGATATGCACCTGATTTCCGGTCGAGCAGATGGCAATGTCGTTTATGCGACGCCCGTGGACACACCGGAGGATCTCATAGCGCGGATTGTCGTCTTTGCGACAGACATCCAAAGCATACCTGGTATCTTCGAGCTCGTCCGGGAATCGTTTTTACGTCGTTGTAAATTGTGCAATGACGTCAACGGCCGCCACTTCCAACATTCCTTGTAATAATTAATCAAATACATTTTTTTAGTAGTTGTTATTGTACTTTTTATCGTTCCAGCGTGACGTCCAAACCTGCATGTGTTTTTCGCGATTTTCACCCTCTCAACGTGGGGTTTGCGACACCATGTTCCATTGCAATTTTTGTCCCTCTTGATGTCTACTAAGAACCCTGTGAGTTTGTCGGTCCATTAACAGAACACCCTTTATAACACCCTGTATTTATACGCAGGGTGCATAGCGAAGGGGGGGGGGTGGAATATTGCATTTTACTAACGAACCGTTGGTCCTAGGTGCATACTTCTAATTAGAAAAAGTATACAAATAACGTGCAGTACTCAGATATGTCATTCATGTTTGTTGTTGTAATTAACACAACAGTTATTAAGAAAATATTTACTTTTTATACGGACACCCTGTGCCCAAGAACCCAATCACAAACTTGTTGCCCTGTCACTCCTGATGCCAGAAAAAAAAGGGGGGGGAATTCTAAGTTTCCAAGTGAAATATAATATTCCCTGGGTATTCAAATTCGAGAAACGGAGGAAAGTTGGGGAAAACAGCGTTAAATACGGGTAAATCGTTTTACTTGCGAACTAGCCAGCTCAGCTGACCCGGCCAATGTCCGAAATTCGGGTTTTTGCTGGACCCTATAATCAGGGGCGTAGCCAGAAATTTCGTTCGGGGAGGGAACAAAGTGATAGAACAATAGATTTGGTCATCTTTTTCCCTTTGTTTGCTCATTTTCTCACATTTCGTGGGGGGAGCAGACCCCGAAGTCCCCCTCCCCTCGCTACGCCCTTGCCTATAATGATAACTATGATTCGGGTCATTCTTCCATTGGCGTATTTTGTGTTATAATTATGACCATTTATAATTAGCTAGCCATAGCTAAGCATAATTGTTATGCTTAGCTATGGCAACCCAACCATCAAAGGAATTTGAACATTGATATCTTAGTGTAGGTATCGACATCGAATTTTAGCTAATTCGAACTTTCTGGCTCCAACCTCGTGAGTACCAACCATGAGTTCAACCGGGTACGGCACGGAGACCTATGTCCACATATCCCGCAGTAGGACACCCTAGGCTGATACCTTTGTGTGGCTCCCAGGTCAGACTCTTCACTGGTCCCCCCTATATTACGAATTTGTAGTGTGAAAAACAAAAGTAGAATCACGTTTGATGGGAATCATCTCGGGCCGCCAGGCATGAGCCCGTATACCCAGGGAAATTATTCCGATGCGTAAAAATTCGCGAGAGTGAAAAAACACTGTCATAATAAATATCTCATAAAAATTTCCGCCCCCGTAATCATGCTGCCCTAGGCGACCGCCTCGTCGCCTTATGCATGACGCCGGCCCTGATCGTCATCCTGGCCTCAATGTTTTCTGCCAGGAATTTCCACGTTTCGCAGTAAATTTAATTTCATCTCCCCATCTCTTCTTATACCCAAAAAAAAAAAGGGACAGGGGTGACCTAACCACAACTTTCTGCAGAGAGAGAGAGAGAGGGAGAATGCATCAACAAAATTCATATTATTTGGGGGCTTAGACGGCATTTTACAGCATTTAGTAGCACTGATGTGGAGATGGCGCTAAAACTAGAACCATAAAAATTTGTCTAGGGGCAATGCATCACGGTAAATACTTCTTTTTTCATTAATTTAATTGGTAGGAGGTTCCGAATATTGAAGCAATATTTTTGAAAAATTGATAGTAAATTTTTGTGCTGAAAATATTAGATTTCTGCAATGCTTAAATGCAAATTTTATATCCGTCAACATGTTTTATTTTTTCTGATTTATTAAATTTTCAAAATCACCACGAAGTTGATTCTAACCAGTGTTATCCGAAAGTAATATTTGAGCAATAATTTCACTCCACAAAATTTTAAGAAGTACTTTTTATGAAAAAGAAAAACTGTAATAAAATAATATTACCTAAAATTTAGAAAAATATTTTTATTCTCCAACGAAATTTTGAGGAGTAAAATCGAATTTTGATGCGTATTGGCGAACACTACCATAAAACGCTGATGTTTCGAATCCAAGAGCCACCGTCGAGAAATAGAAACCCACAAATCTCAAACCGAACTCATTACACATTACACAAGCTCAACCGCGTCGCAAATATACCCACGCTTAAATGCACATACATTTCAGATGCGCACATATCGCAGTTGTAACTAACTCTATTTCGTAAATTTTCAGGGCTGATAAAATATTCGAAAAAGAGGGACAAACGAGGAGTAAAGTACAGTATATAAAATAAAAAAATAAAAAAAAGGAGCCCGAAAACACAACATTAGCCAGTAGTTCGTTCTCCTTGTAATTGGACACCGTTTTCCGTTTCGTCATCAGATAGGATGCTCTCCAAATGTCCAAAATGATTAATTCAAAATGAACATCCCTCCTTATCAAAGGGAATGCATTGCATTCGCGCGCTCACTGATACAAAGTAAAATAGTACTGCTAAGCAAAGACTAAAATAAAATAAAAAACGTGTATTTTTTTTCTTTTTATCTGGTTTAAAAAGAAAAGTCAAAGAGAAGAATCTTACAGAGAAAGAGGGCCGCTTATTTTCAGGAAAAGGAAGCAACTTGAAGAGAATAAATGATAAAATAACCCTACAGTCAGCGATTTTTTTTTTATTTTATTTTATATTATTATTTTCTTCAAGATGTTAGAGAGAAAAGTAGCAAAAAAAAAAAAAAATTCCTAAGGGCGTACGTACCAAAGAGAGAGAGAGAGAGAGAGTAGCGATAGTCATCGTCGCCCTGGCTCTAAACTCAAGATAGGGTAAAGTGGGGAGCTCCAGTCCGATATATCACTAGGTGACATTGTCAAAGTTCTCATCTAAAGAGTAAGAAAAGGCGGCAGAAAAAGATTCTCTCTTGGCGAACTGCGAAAAAAAGTTGTCGTTCCCAAGAACCAACAGCTTGGAAATGTTTGCACGAGAGAGTTTGCTATAAAGCCAATTTTTCAATAACGGTAATGATCAACAATCAATGCATACTTATGGCTATATTAACCCATTTTAACGGTGACTTTGATTTTTTTTTGTTAACTAAACATAATGAGTGGAACCACTTCCACCATTTATTGGCAAAGCAAAAACTTAAAATTTAGAATGGCAAATTTTCTTACCAACCGGCGTTAAGGGATATAGAACCAATTTTATTGGTACGTGATAGTATGATGTTTCACATGGAAATTTAGAGTTTAACCTCTAGGGGGGTTAACTCTAAGCGGGAAGAGTCAGAAAAATGCTGCTCTTTAAACGGTTGAGTAAAAAATAAAAAATCATATTGTTCGTTTGCGAAACATAGATGGTATTCAGACTCATACGTTTCAAATACAGTGACAGCTTGACTCTAAGGCCGGCGTTACACTATAAATGTTTTAGAAAAGTTCTTTTATAAAACTTGAAAAATGCAACCAAAAAGATCATCTGTTGCATTTGCTCGAATGTAACCAATATGGTTATTGGTTGGATTTTTTTAAGTTTTATAAAAGAGCTATTATCAAACTTTTATAGTGTAATCCCGGCCTTACGAAGATAATTCGTTCCGGAATGATTTTCGTTCGCCGCGAATTTCGTAATCCGAAGGTGACTGTGCAGTGAAACCTATCTTAGGCCTGCATTACACTATAAAAGTTTTGTAAAAATCCTTTTTATAAAACTTGAAAAATATAACCAATAAACGGATCGGTTGCATTTGCTCGAATGCAACCTATGGGCTTTATTGGTCGGATTTTTTAAGTTTTATAAAAGGGATTTTATCAAGCTTTTATAGTGTAATCCCCGGCCTTAGACGGACACTTCATGAGACGAATACCTGTGCGGAATCAAAGGATAGTACTTTCATTTATACAAAAATTACCACGTTTTCAAGACAAATAAAATGCAATTGGTCGAATGGTCGACGCGTTTCGGTGGAAAGCCGTCATCAGGACCTCGTGGTCAGAATTCACACGAATGAGTCGTGGAGGGGTGATGTTTACGTCTGGTCGTCCGAAGAGTTCGCCTTTGTATTTGCTGCGTCCGAGTGGTCTTTGGATGCGAATTGAGAAGCCATCTGTTGCAAAGAGTTGAAAATTTTGTCTCGACTGAGGTTAATAAAGCTTGTCCCAGCTGACGAAATAGGTGGCGTGTTTCTTCCATCATTAACGAGAAAACTCTGGCATGTTCTGATGAAGTAACCAGACTCTTCGGACAACCAGACGTAAACATCACCCCTCCACGACTCATTCGTGTGAATTCTGACCACGAGGTCCTGATGACGGCTCTCCACCGAAACGCGTCGACCATTCCACCAATTGAATTTTATTTGTCTTGAAAACGTGGCAATTTTTGTATAAATTAAAACCAGGCAAAGTTCCTAATCTTTGTGATGATAGTACTTTCATTGATTAATGCTTTTATGTGTGTGTGCGCCATTATAAAATAAAAACCTGTCTGAAATGGAATATTATAGCTTATATTGAATTATTTATAGATAGCTGGAAAGACCTTGTTGGGACAAATACAATACTCGAGGATGATGTCACTCTCCGCTATCCATGTGAAGGTTCTTAACAGCTGGTTGATGCGAAGATAATTCAATATTGCCTCATCATCTATGGTGGAAAACGCCGGAGCCCGCAGAGAAAGGCTCAAAGGGGCTAAGCAAGGATAAAAATTTATCATGCATTTATTAATTTCTGATTAATCACAACCAAATGCAGACAAAATTGATACGGTCGGATAAAAATTTCTCCCTGCATAAAAATTCAATTCAGCGGTTCCCAACCGGTGGTGCGGGAGAGCATTTTTGGGGGGTACGAGATGAGGAAAATCAAAATAATGATAAAAATTTAATTTTTCAATTCCTAAAAAGACACGAATCCAACCAATATTTTAACGCCTCATTTTCTGACTTCTGCTCGCAAAAATGTGTCACGAATTTTGCGTTGTAAAAATTTCTTTTTCTATTAGCGATCGCAAGCATTTTCCATTTCGGTTTAGAAAAATCACCATTATTTACATAAACTATTTCGTGGTTTGTTTTCGTTGATACCTCGTGTTATTAGCACGTTGTGCTTCGATTTGTCAAAGTAACATCAATTTACAGTTGTTGCGGCTAGAATCGATTAGTGAAGAACTATTCAATGTGAATCTTTAGTCTAAAAAATGGCAAGTTTCTTGTAGTTTTGTTTGCGAATTAATTTAAACAGAAAATGAAGTCGAAATTAAGTATTAGCCATAGCCAAAAAGACAATAAACAATAAATTAAACAATTCATAGAAATTGATTATTGGATAATTAATGTAATTAATTACAGAAAATACCCGGATTTTCTAACAGATAATAAGGTATTATCCAAAGGGGTGCGGGAAGGAGAAAAAGGCTGGTAACCACTGGTTTGGTCTATAGAGACAATGTAAAAGTTTCCCTTAATAATATGATCATTTCAACGATTTTTCCCGCTTGATCGAATATTAAGGCAACTGACTACGTTCAAATGACGATTTTTTTTCGAAAACTGTCGAAAATGGTTTTATGTATTTATTTGGAAGATTCTTTTACACACAAAATCCAAAACTGTTGTATTCTTGTACATGCAATAAGTATCATCGAAGTTATGGCTGATTTAAGTCATCTGGAACAATGGTTTTTAAGGCAACAAACAATATTCACACGCTTGTTTTTAAGATTCATTTTTTCGTTACGTTATTTCACTCGAAACCAAACTCTATGCCAGATATTCTCGTGAAGTTTCTCAACAGTATTTTAGATAACGTTAGCTGTGCAATGGTGATGTGTGGTCATCTTGGTCATGCGTTTAAAATTTAATATTTTACAGCTGTTTCTCAATAAAAATAAATTTAATTTTTTTGTGAGAATTCCCGTATTGTTTCACGAAAACTGTCATGTCTCAGAAAACATTTTCTGTATCTCTTAAAACTTTTAGTTCATTGCATAAATAACAGCCATAGCAGAATACAGTATTAAATCTATTTAAATAAATGGTGTGGAGTTTTCAGTGTACAATGTCCATTGGCCAATTTTGAGGACAATTTGGAATATCTCAAAAAGTTTTAAAGACATTTAAGAAATTTTACTGGATTTCCTTATTCCTTAGAGTATTATGATTCAAACCCCACTTGTTATATGAAAATCACCGTGTTTTCAAAAATGCCCCGCACGTAGTCAGTTGCCTTAAGCTGCACGCGTCAAGTGTTAATTAATACACATCAACAACTACACACACACACACACATGATGTTTTTATTAAATGAATCATTTTTGGAATTAATGGGAAAGTGCCATTAAGTTAAGATTAGAAAATAATATGAGATAGGTACTGTGTGTGTGTGTGTGGCCTCCAAGTATTCAAGTTGTCTTCAACACGTACATTTAATCACTTCATTTTTGTTCCCTGTTAAGAGAATAGAGGGCGCTAAATTTCCTGATAAAAAGTAAAAATATTAGGTATCCTCCTCCAAACCAGATGATGACCCGACGCTGTTTCAATGAAGAGATTTTAGTAAGTGGCCGAAGAAGACCTGGGTCGTGCTGGAAGCCGTGCATGTATGTTCTGTGAACCTAATGGCTCTCTGAGACCGTCCATCCCTTTGGGAAAGAGCGCAAACCATCCCAAGATGGTCGGTCTATGGGTGGTCATGTCTGTATGTCTGTGAACCTAATGTGAAGTCTGTTTCTGTGTAATGCTTGTCATGTCCAATGCTGATATCTGCCGCCAATTTTTCTAACTATGATTGAATAATTGTGTCATTGTAGACCTGTTGGTGTCCGCGGCGAAACTTTTCAACGGGTAGATCTGGAAACCATAGAAAACCAACTTCAGCCGACCGCCACTGTGGCAACAGTTGTATTCTTAGGTATTCTGATCATTGTAATTAAATATAATTTTCATTTCATATGTGTGATTCGTTCAATAAAATTTATTAACATTCATCCTTCATCAGTTTTCAAAAAACAAACTTTACTGTTGTTGTAAAATGACAATTGAATTATCCCCCCCCCCCTAATCGGATATTGTGAGCTGGAATTGGCGATATCCAATTAAGCGGACAGTCACATCATTTTGTCACAAATTCAATCATATCGAATTTGTAAATTGAACCGAACGATATTGGATTCGGTTTGTAAAACCTGAAAACATTTCAATTCAGACAGTTTGAATTTCAAATAAAAGTATTGACGGAGAACACAAGTAATTGAATTAATAAATCCCATGGAATTAACCTATTCCTCAAATTTAGGAATCTATAAATAATTCTAAGAAATTTCCTTTATTTAATACAAGTGAAATTGGAAGAAAAAAAAATGCCACAGATATTTCCATTTTGCAAGCAATCCACGTCGGATCCTATTCCCGACCGAAACATAGAAACCCCACGCATTCATTGAAATAAAATGCAAATGTTATATGTGTTAAAGTAAAAATTCATGAAACGCAACTCTTCAAAACTTCCAAGACAGGAAAAATAAGAACGGATTTTTTTCATTTTTGGCGCCGATTTCTCAAGATGGTGACTAGTTCCGGTTTATGGTGTGACTAAGCGTGTAAGACTTTTACCGAAGGTATTTTCAACGCGAAAGAAAGTGAAAGTTAATAGAGGGAGGCACCTATTTATAAACCTATTTTGCGTTACTCTTTCTCTCTTGAGCTAGCGTTTTAGCCTCTCCCCCACTCCCTCTCTTTTAAATTTTGTGCTTATTCTCTTCTTAAAGAGTCTCGAGTGACGAGAAATCAAGATAAGCTTTCATCCTAATGACTCCCTTCTCACGGCTGTAATATTACATCAGCTATATTCCGTACAAGAAGAAGAAGATGATGAAGCAAAGTCTTCTCTCAAAGATATGCGAAAGCATAAATAGTCTCCACTTATGCATCGGCATGAGAACGTTTACACCCGAAAAGAAAAACCAGATAAAAAACAATGTCTTAATGACTAATATAATTAGCAGATAAATAGGGAAGGCTTCGGATCTTTACCAGATACTGTTTGGGTTTTTCCCTCGTCTTGTATATATAACGCTATTTATCCGCGCTTAGTTTCGAAAGGAGATGTTGCAGTCGTGTTGTTGTTAAAATTAGCGTGCTTTTCTGCCGAGATGAATAATAATTAATTGATTGAAATTAATGAATATTATGTGAGATTTTTATAAAATGATGAGAAGTAGGTAATTCTACATGCTATTTTCTCAACCTATGGTCCACGACGATGGCATAGGTGGTCCGCAGGTAAACTAATTCAATTCTAACTGAATGAAAAATTATTCAATTTTTGTAGTTTATATTACTACATAATATCCATATAGTTTCAAATAAAAATTGTATCTTCATACAAACATTTCTCTACATGACAGCGTTTCTCAACCTTTCTGAACCCAAAGATCAGTAAAATATCTGAAACAATTGACGGACCTCTTGTGTCCCGTATTACGGGACATTCCAGTTTTTCCAGTTGTTCCGAATCTTTTAATAGATTTGCCCAGTTTATTCAACGATGGTTTTTTTTAAATATGCAATGGTTACTAAAATCGTGAATAGACAGCGCTTTAATAGTTATTATGACAATAATGGATATTTATATAATTTTTTATTATATATATTTATTTATATATATATATATAGGCCTATATTATATATTTTTTCAGTGATTTTAACTACAATTAAGGAATGTGCGGATTTATTTTGGATTATCAAGGATTTTGCGGACCACCAATTGGCAAACGTTTTTGATGACAATTGGTGACGTCCCGTATTTTCCAGTATTTAAAATCGCGATTCTCCCTTATATTTCTCAACGAAATGTTGTCATCTATCCATTTGAATGTCATTTTGTCAAATACATTTTTGTTCACTGCGATTAGTAGCAGCCTTTAATTTTCCCATTTTTAATCAGTTTTGGCAGTAATTAGCAAATCTGCCATCATCTTGTGGCTACAATCAGTAATATCCCGCATTTTTCTTGATGAGGTATAATTAGCCTAAGTTATGAAGATACAATTTTTATTTGAAACTATATGGATATTAGTAATATAAACTACAAAAATTGAATAATTTTTCATTCAGTTAGAATTGAATTAGTTTACCTGCGGACCCACCTATGCCATCGTCGTGGACCATAGGTTGAGAAACGCTGTGCTATGCTATGCCAAAAAACAATGTTTTACATATCTCTAATACTTGTGTTTTTGCAAATTTTCAAACATTAAGAAAAAATGTTTTTAACACCTCGCGTGCATGATGAAACAGTGTAACATCATTGTAATCTGATAGTAGTTACATGAATAGTCAATTACATTATGTAATTATTGTTTAAGTAACTACATGAAGCAAAATATTTCAGATTCATTAATAATACTTGATGTTAAAAAAAAGTTACTTATATTTTACTTCAATTTAGAATTTTCCATTTAATTTTAAATATAACATTAACTCAATTAGTCTTTTCCTTCCTTTAATAAACTGAACTCATTATTCATAATTTCGGATGCCTTTTTGTTCATTTATACTGATTTTATGCTATTCCATCTTGCATCTTGCGCACAAGGTGTTAGCAATACATTGTCTTCTTGACATTTTAAACTTTGCAAAAAATAAAAATAATAAAAATAAGTAAATATTTGAGTTATGTAACATATTGTGTTTTTCAGCATAATGAGTCCAGAACATGTGTACTAAATTTGGAATAAATAACTGATTAAATTATATTGATTATTGATTATACTATTGATTATTGATTATTGATTATGTATTATTGATTATTATGTATTATTGATTTTTCTCAAAAACATAATTTTCGAGGCTTTTTTTTAAAAATCATGTTCAGAAGTATGAGACCCCCTCAAAATGACCATTCAGTCAGGCGCAATTCGAGTAACATCACTATTGCCGACTAATTCCACTTTCAATATTAACTCAAAGCAGTTTTAAACGACCATTAATGATTTTAAAAAATGATAAATGATCTGGAAAGATCTATATTCAATGAAGTTGATATTTTCTCCATTTTTTCTTTTCGATCGAAACACACCACAAATGACGGATAGATGACTTAATGGCGACTAACGGACGACCACGAGCATCAAATAAAAAAATCATTTAGATGAAATTTCTATACATTCCTCGATGATGGACATGAAAAGTGAACCAATTTTTCATACATACACCACATATATATATATATATTGCAATGATATAGCACCATATAGATATCGCTAATTCACGAAGCGACGCATTTTTGCTCTATCTGTTTGTTCATCCGCAAAGACTCCCGAAACTTATCCATTGCTGATAAAAACGCTATGACAGGGTATATATAAACGTGAAAAAAAAAAAAAATTACGGAAGGAAAGAAAAAAAGCAAAAAAGAGCCGAATATATATCCAGTGAATGAAGGGATATGCGATAGATAGGTGAGGGATGAATTCCCAACTTGGTACGATAATCACGGCTGATTAGGTTCCTGGCCATGAATCATCAGAATTTTCTCAGAGTGATTGTGGGAAATCGACACCACGCTCACCTCACAAACACCATCCGACACGTTTTTTTCTTTTTTCGGGGTTTTTTTTATATACTATTTTTCTATACCTTCAGTGTGATTTCTCTTTCCACTCACTATCAGCTACAGTCCGATGTCCCTTATTCCTGAATTCTGTAAATATGTAATGTCACAGAAACGCGAATTTTTCTCTCTTTAAAGAGGGAAAAATTACCTTGATATTTAAAATCGGTGTTTTCCGGATAGTTTTTTTTTTAAGTTGAAATTTAAAAAGAAAAATCATGAATTATATTAGTATTATTTTCTTTTAAAAATGAACGTGAGTGATTATTTTAGGAAGAACTTGGAAATAAATTTCTGATACGTGTCAATAGTGTATTTCTCAATTGTTTAATTCGATTAATGTGTGATGTCATGAGAAAATTTCTCCCAGTTCGAAGGGAAAAATTCATTGGTATTTGAAAATTATTTTTTTGTAACCTTGGTAGGAACCTTTGAATGCTCTATTTTGAATATCCTGTATCAAATATTCATAATTTCTGTATTCTCTAACCCCCTTCCTTGTTATGATAATTTATAGTTAATCACGTGAAACAATTTCATGTTTATAAAATTTTATGTTAATAAATGTTTCAGAATTGTGAAATTTTTAATTTCAATTTGGGAACTGAAAGTTTTTTAAATCATATAGGAATGGAAATTTTTAAGCTCTATTTGGGAATTGAATTTTTTTTAAATTCTAATTGGCTATTGAAGTTTGCAAACGAAACAACCAATGCTCCCAATTGGGAATATCGGTTTTAGTAAATGCAAAAAATATTTTTGTTACATGAACGCACTTGATTTTTTTCCCTGAACGCATGAGATTCCAAACATAATTTACAAAACAAAAATTTCATCAATTTCAGAACTTGTGCCATAAATTTAATTTTTTTAAATCACCAATTTTATGGTTTTGATTTCAATGTTGTTTCTATGAACATGGGCAAGCCCAGAAAACATACAAGAACTTTTTTCCATGAATTGTATCGTTGATATCTCTGAACTAAAGAAATCAGGATAGGAAATAACAGAAAAAAAAATTAGAGAACCAATTCAAATCTTAATTCGGCTGGTAAAAGTTTTAAGGAGGTGAAATTTAGGTAATGAAAATATCGATAATAAATTTTTGTAACTAATTTCAGAAAAAAATTTCGAAACTGAAATTTGAGTGATAAAATTTCAAATAAAAACTCTGGAAAGTTTGTATTTTTTAAGTTTGTCTAATGATATTTCTAACTTCTTAAACAAGCAAGAATGACGATTTTCTCAAATCAATTTTAATACTTCCAACACTTTTTCACTTTTACAACGAGTTTGAATTTCCCCAAGAAACCAGGTTCCAGTGCAACCAGGACCAAAAATTAATTTTCCAGTATTTATATAATCGTAAAAATATCTCTCGAAGTGATACCTGGCAATAGCTCCCCAGCGACGGCCAATCTATTTCCACATAGGAGATAGCGATCCAGGCGCAATTTCAATTACATATAGTTGCTTTTCTTTTATCACCCCCTAACGTATGCATATTTATCTGGATCGAGACGAGTTACCTTTTCTCACGTTTATCGTATTTCCAGGGAAACCTAAAGGTGACTCTTTCACTTTTGTGACCGCCTATCTCTTGAAAAGCCCGTCTCACATACACACACTCACGTACATAGATACTTACAGACAGAGTCCCATCCATTAACAGCCATTTCTCTCGTTCCCTTGCGTTTATCAGATAAAGGTGACACTCCCTTCTAGAGTGTCCAGGGCCCTTCACAATCTTCTGTCCATCGGGCGGGCGTAAAAGAGCACTGACTGCGCTTGCCCAACAACAACCTTAACCGATCTGATACCTTCTACCCTCTCTCTCTCTCTCTCTCACTGTTATCTCTCTTTGCAATGGTAAGCATGAGACTACAGAGAGAGAGAGAGAGTGAGTGTTCATCCATCATAGGGCGATGGGAAGAATGGTAATGTTACCAACGCGTCTGAATTAAAACGACTTTGATTAAGACTTTGTCCCGTTTATCTTTGTTTCATTTGAATAGCTGGAAGCGATAAATCTTTTGCAATTTACACATACGCGCAAGATTTCGATTTTTGAATTGAAAAGACTGCTTATTGCAGCAGCTGCTGTTCCAACTCTATCAGCTTGACGTTATTGACATCACGATAATCGAATTAAATGCATAACATGGAAGAGTAAATAAACTTTGCCCAATAATACTTGGAAACCGACGACGAAAAATGCAAATACACGAGAAAATACAGAATTCCCAATGCATTTTGACACACTGCGGGTTTCGTTTTCAGAGCAAAAATTTAACCACTCTCACTCTGGCCAAGGATCCCAGTTGGGTTGGTTATCAAATCTTAAAATTTAGTCAAGGGAGGGCTGCTCAAAAATGGCCATATTTTCACGCCAAACATCGTGATCAGAATTAAGTCAAGTGCTATAAAATTTATGCAGGCATTAAAGGTCCTATACACGCCGTTTAGTTGCTAAATTGTCAAGTAGACAAGTAGATAAACTAATTCTACTTTTTCGGTTAAGTCGGACTTATGCGCATCCGCCAATGGGAGCGACCTCATATTAATAGATCAGCATTGACTAGTTTATTACATGCGGTGGGACAGTTTTTTTGAGAACTTGACGACTGGAAATTTAGTTAAACACTAAAGTACTTGATGTGTGTAAAACCTTCCTCTCAAGTCTTATGCAACGTTCTGTTTGGAACTATTTTATTGGTCTATTCGAATTTTCTTACGATTCCCGCTCGCAATGAACCTAAGCCATGTTGCTACGATGGTACAATGATGGGATGCCTCTTAATATTGCTGCACTTTGCCGGGTAAAAGGAGGTCCCACACGATATTAAGAGGTATCCCATGACTTTTGGTACTTCAGTGTATATACATGGGCTATATATGAGAAATTTTAATTTCCGCGGCTGATTTATACTTCTACTAAGACACATATATATCCGTGCTTCCAAAAATATATTAGTAAACGATAACAAATCAATCAATGTCACCAATCGTAGCCCCATCGCAAAGGTTCATTACGAGCGGGAATTTTAAGAAAATTCTAATAGGCCAATCCAGTAACTCCATTTCGCAAATAACCAATCAGAACATTGCTAGCCTTACATGCTGTTTTTCAGCTTCATTCTGACCACAACGTTTGACTCGTCCCCTCCCCCTACGCTGAGAAACCGTGTTGTCGTAAACAAATCAAGAGGGATAACCGGTCAGCGTGAGAGTGGTTATGTTTTTCCTTTAAAGACGCACCCATACTGTGTCGAAATGCATTAGTAATTTTTTTTTTCCCCCGTATAATTGCCTGTTTTTCGGTGGTGATTTCTAAATAAATGCATAATTTCCGAATGACTGTGAAAGTCTTGAATGGAAACCATTTTGAATTGACAAATATCAAAAATGATAAATGTCATTTATAAATTTCATTAAACACCTAGAGACAGATAAAAAGAATTAAACTAAAATAAAACTACTTAAAAGTATTTTTACAGTATATGTACTGGTTCTACGAACTGATAGCGGTGCAAGATGGTGATGCAAGCCAATGCATTTAGGGTTCTCTTCCCATTCCTGATATTTTTTTTTTTCTGATATTATTTCCTTAAGATTTTTACCCTTCCCCCGACTTCAAACGTTAAATGATTATGCCTTTTCCGAATCGGTTCATACCGAACGATCTTAATTAGTCCTGTGCTAGCGATCGCGGTAATAGGTTGATTACGGTCTGGAATTTTAAGGAAACAGGAATAGACCAATAAAATAGCTGCGTTTCGCACGTAACTAATCAGAACGCTGCATTAGACTAACATGCAGGCTCTCAGCTTCATTCTGACCACGACATTTGAAGTGAATAGACGTATTTTTTCTTCCGCTGAGCAACTGGGACTTGACATTTTTGGTAACTAACACACGTAGGATTGCTGGTCACCGTGATTGTGGTCATTGGCTTACGCAAAGTGGGAGAAGGGGTGGTTGGGGTTCTAACCCCCCTCAAGCCGAGGTTATAGTGTTATTATGCAGAGGAAAACGTAAACCCCCCCCCCCGAGAAAAAAAAATTTAAACCCTCCCCCCCCCCCCTTGAGAAAATTCCACGTACGCCTATGAATGTGGTTATATTTTTCCCTCAGACAACGACACCCATAGTGTACCGAAATGGATAAAAAATTTGTACTTTTCCAGGCAATTGCCTTTTTTCGTTGGTGATCTCTAAGTAAATGCATAATTCCCGAACTACTATGAAAGTCTTGAACGGAAACCTTTTTGAATACATTAATTATGAAAATGACCAATGACAATTTTAAATTTTATTAAATATCTAGAGACAGATAAAAAGGGTTAAACTAAAATAAAAGTGCTTCAGTATTTCTTTTTAGTTATATGTACTGGTTCTACGAGCCGATAGCTGTTGAAAATGGTGATGATGGCCGTTGCATTTAGGGTTCTCTTCCCATTCCTGATCCTTCTCTGATTATTTCCTTAAGATTTTTTTTCTCTCTCCTGACATCAGGCGTTAAATGTGTGTAAGTGTCTTTTCCGAATGGCTCCATCTCGAGCGATCTTAACGGACTTTCTTCGCTTCTAAAGTATCTGGAATGTTTTCCTGGTAGAGATGCGATACCAAGGTGCTGGGATTTTTTTTTCTTCTTTCTTTCATGAAGTTCTAAAAAACCCCCCACGCCCAGGAGCAAATTATCATCAAATGGAAGCGATAGCTACTAGTTTCACTGCAATGTTAGGCTACATGTCGCACTAAGTCTACGCTAAATTCTTTTTCTTAGTTGGAATCTGGTATCGTCATGACATAAGCCATCAGTAGGAGACATTTAGCAAAAAATAGGAAGAATCTTACGATTTTTTTTTTCTATTTTGCGAGAAAAGTGGAGAAATCATTAGATATGTTCTCGATAAAATACCTTATCGGATAAAATTTTTCAAATGCGTATTACTTCAGCAATTTCGGATAATTTTTTCATGAATATTGAAATTTTAAAAATTAGTATAGTAATATATATGGTTACTTATATAAAAAGGGTAAATTTATTTTTTTCCGTATTTTTTATGTAGTTTAAATAATCCATTCATTTAAGCTTGACTTCAAGTGTGAATTGAAATTTTGAAGAATAACTAAATGAATAAACACTTTAAATTTATACCGTACATTCTTATTTGTGCTTGATTTTAAAAATTATTTATCCTAATACTTAACGAAAATAAGATTGAACGTACAATACAAGAGTCTTCATGCTCTCAGGCTTTGTGAGCTAAATTAAAATATTCCACGAAGCCCTGGGGCCAACAAATTGTGCTACTTTATTTAGAATTGTAAGATTGTAACTTGATTCAAAAGGACTGTTCATCAGTGTTAGAACGTGTGGACTGATGACGACCCTGTGCAGGACCTGATTCACACAGGAATTGAATCATTTTTATTGAATACACGTTTTTATCCATTCTGAAATTATATATCTCTCGCTAGTTTTGAAATATATTCTAAAATTAATAATAAAACTATTTCTTTCATTGATTCTGGAATTATCTTTTAAATAATTGTGAATTTTCATCAGTCTTGAAATTATTTCTTTGAATAATCTCCGAAATTAATTTTCCATTAATTGTGATTTTTCATCAGTTAATGATTATTGCTAAAATTTTCATTGGAAAAGCAAAAGAAAAAAATAAGAAAGGCAGAAACAAAACAGTTATGAAGGGGTTTATCAGAAAATAATTAAGATTTGCAGTATACATGTATCAATAGCAGCATTTTCCAATCGGGTTTTCACGAAAACCTTAGGGTTCTCCGAGGTTTTCACGAAAATAATGATGCAAAAAATGTCAAATATGAGTTTTATAAAATTCCACTGACTATTTTCAGTGTAAAAATTTTCTAAATTATTTCAATTTTTCTGTAAAGTTGGAACATTAAATGCTGCACTAGAAGGTATTCAGAAGAGAGGTTATATTGTCTCTGAAAAATTCTCAGGAAACATTTAGGCAAGAAAAAGATAAGGAGGTATTGTTTGAAAAAAATAGATTCTCAAATAGTATGTCACGGCACGGAAGGGTGTCGTGAGATTTAACAGCAGTGCCAGAAAATATTTCGTGAAAAAAAAATTAAATTGAAAAATAATTACCCTGTTCAGTAAATTTCTCGAAACATAAAATATTTTGAAATTTTCAAATTATTTAATTCTTATTTTTTTTAACTCAATTCCGCCTATCGTTATCGCATAGAATTTCTTGGAGAAGATAAGTTCTAGCTCGTCTTAGAGAAACAAACACACTCAAAAGATCAAGAAATATGAATACAAAAAATTTTACCAGAAGAACATATAGGATGTAATAAAAAATTGAAATGAAAATATTTTGAAATTTTGAAATTATTTATCCCTTAATTTTAAAACGAAATTCCACCTACGATTGTCGAAACACGGACTAAAATCAATTTTAAAA
This sequence comes from Pholcus phalangioides, assembly GCF_987345545.1. Taxonomy (NCBI): domain Eukaryota; kingdom Metazoa; phylum Arthropoda; class Arachnida; order Araneae; family Pholcidae; genus Pholcus; species Pholcus phalangioides. The sequence continues at coordinate 6,556,497 of NW_028301616.1, read as the reverse complement.
ATAAATTTAATAAATAGAAAATTTATTCAGGCAATCATGGGGCAAGATATAAACAGAAATAACAAAAAACATTTTTTCAGGAAAATATGTCTTTTCTTCCAAGTCATTTCCTTAAGAAAGTTTTCGCCTCGACATAAGCGCACAATTATAACAAGGAAAAGGGTTCAGAAAAGAGCGTCGACTACAAACAACGTCATTTCACATCATTCAAGAGACTGACTTCAACTTAATAACAAGGAGGGTAACAAAAATAATAATAAATAAAATAAATAAAAGATGTCTCCTTTAACTTTATCGTAGATCAATCGATTTTGAAACTTTAATTAACAGAACGAAAACCCACTTTCTTAAGATGATAGAAAAATGCAACAGGGGGGTGAGAAAGCACAAAATACAACAACAACAAAAAAAGTACATGGAGCAATATACGAAGCCTCTTGTCCTTCAGAAAAAAAGTAAAAAAAAATGAAAAACTTAGTGTCTCTCCTCTCACCTTTTTTTTTTTTTTCATTTTTTTATTTTTTCACCTTAACGATGGCACGCCATTCGATAACTCATTACATAGAATTTCTTCGAGAAGATGAGTTTTAGGTCGTCTTAGCGAGAGAGAGAGAGAGAGAGGAACAAACACATACTCAAAAAAGATCAGAAAATAGGGAAAAAAAAAATTTATCCGAAGAACATATAGGGTGTAACAAAAAAAAAAAAAAAAAAATTGAAAATCCCTGATGAAGAACAAGGAAGGAAAAAGGAAGGAAAAGACGTGAAAAGTTTCAGAAAAGTCACACACACAAAAAAAAAATATATATATATATTGTATAAGAAGTTTGGGGAAGTGCTTGATACCATCAGCCGGGGTCCTCTGTCACATAATTCACATCATCGCAAATTAGAAGATGCAACAAGAATAAAAAAAAAAAATTGAAAAAAATTTTTTTTTTTTTTTTCTCTCCTTCGATCCTTGCTAGGGTTCACATCATCAACAGAAGTAAAACTATGACGTTGCAAAAGCTGATAAGTGTCAAAGTCTCTTCAAACTGACATTTTTTCTTCCATCCTATCCTCTCTCTCTCTCTCTTCTTGCAATCTTTATTTTTTTCAATTTTTTGGAAACTTCTTTTAAGAACAATTTTTTTTTTTCCTATCGTGTAAAACTCCCTTGTTTCGTCGGCGGAAGATTTTTGTGATTAATGATAGGTAACTAAGGGGGGAGAAGTTAAAAAAAAAAAATTTAAGGGAAAAAAAGTCATTGATTTTTGTTCTTTTTTTGGAAATTTTCTTTTTTTTTACTCTTATTTTATTTATTTCTTTTTACCGACTTTTAAGGTGATTTTTTATGGAGATTAAAAGCAAGTGATAGGGAACATTCTACTATCCGAAAAGAGAGTAAAAAAAATAAGGTATGTATATATATATATATATGTATAAAAAGAAGGGTTTAAGGGTTGCAAAAAAAAAGGGGGTACATTTGCATTAAGGATTGCCAAGGGGGAATTGAAATTTTAATCAGATTAAGGCGGACAGACGTTTTAATCAATAGATTTGCTGATGAGCTTTTGATTTACTCTAAAAACAAAATCGATGGATGTAAAAATGAAGACGTGTTTTTCTTCCGTCCTTTTTTTTTTCTTCTTTTTTTTCACTTGTGTAGTATATAATTTTTTTTTTTTTTGAGGATTTAGATTCGATTTTTATGAGTAAATTTTGCCTTGTATGTTTATCGTTCGATAAGTTGACTGCCGATTGGATTAACACGTCAGAGAAATTTATAAAAAGGCGTTCCTTTCTTTATCATAGATCTTCGTATTTTGTAATTTATGTATTTCTGGTTAATTTATTTGTATTTTCCTATTTTTGGTTAATATATTTGTATTTTATCTATTTTTGGTGAATATATTTGTATTTTATCTACTTTTGGTTACTTTATTTGTATTTTATTTATTTTTGGTTACTTTATGTGCATTTTATTTATATTTGATTACTTTATTTGGATTTTATCTATTTTTGGTTACTTTATTTGCATTTTATATACTTTTGGTTACTCTATTTGTATTTTATATATTTTTGGTTAATATATTTGTATTTTATCTATTTTTGGTTACTTTAGTTGGATTTTATCTACTTTTGGTTACTTTAGTTGGATTTTATCTACTTTTGGTTACTTTATTTGCATTTTATTTATATTTGGTTACTTTATTTGGATTTTATCTATTTTTCGTTACTCTATTTGTATTTTATATATTTTTGGTTACTTTATTTTCATTTTATCTATTTTTGGTTACTTTATTTATATTTTATATATTTTTCGTCACTTTCTTTACTTACTTTCGTTACTTACTTTATTCGTATATTGTGCTAATTTTTATGTTAATGCAAGCTGTAATTGGGTTTTAACCTGTTGCTTTGAGTTTTTTGGTAAATAAATAAAGATTTTCACTTTACAATTTTAATGCTTAATTATATCTATGCAATAAATATTTGATTACTTGTTTTATTCCTAAACAATAAATATTTTAATATATTTACAAACAATAAATTAAAGATTAAATGTTTTCATCCTCAAAATTGTGTGGTTTTTGTATAATTTTTTTTATTTTTTGTGAGTGTGCTTTAAACATTTTTTATTAATCGCTTGAAGGAATGCACCATATTTTATCGAACATTTAATATTTTATATTCTACTCAGGGTAATTACTTAATTTCCCTTGCCGCATTTTACTGACGAATCGTTGACCCCACGGGCCTATTCCAATTTGGAAAATTATCCAAATAACGTGTAGAACTCCAATACGCCATCCATGATACAAGGGGGTGTATAGTTATTAAAATATAAAAAATACCATCATATACGGAAGCCCTATTATCAAAATCCTAATTAGAAAAATGTCACCTTTTCTCTCTTGTGGGCAAGAAAAAAAATTGACGTTTCCTAATCGCTCCGATATTTTGACTGCAAAAGTAGGAGAAAATTTAGGAGAAAACGGCATAAACTAACAGCCCAACGCTTCTTTCCTTGATTTATGCTGTTTTTTCCAACTTTCCCCCATTTTTCGAATTCAAATAACCTCAGTAAGTATTGCACTCAAAAATGTGGAATGTTTTTCGTTGGTCTCAGGAGAGACAGGGCAACAACTTTCTAATTCGGTTTTTTAAGATAAAATGTCCATATAGAAAAAATATAATTTTTGTATTTGAATAATTATACAACCCTCTTGCAACATGAATGACATATCGAAGTTCGACACGTTATTCGGATGTTTTTTTCTAATTGGAAGTATGAATCCGGAATCAATGTTTCGCGGCAAGGGGAATTATGAAATCACTCTGTATTCGATAGTACAGGTACATAGGTCTAAATATTTGAGCGGTTAGTAAGTTTTACTTTGATGAATGCATCAATGCATTTCATATTTATTTATTTCAGTGTTAATTTAAAATTAATTTGAAAGCCACGGCCTAGTGCCTTAAGCCCACGGCCTAATTATTGTAATTTCAAAACAGATCAAGGTTTGTCGGGGTTCAAATCTAGTGGATAATGTCTAGGAATTAAATATAGTTGAAAGTAATAAATAAGTACAATCATTCTGCTCTATTAATAAGATTCAATTGAATTTTACGTAAGAATAAATAACTTATAATTCTCATTTTTCTATTGGAATAGGCGTTTAACAAATTTTGGTGTTTCATCGCACAAGACTTTAATTACATTATATTTGAAATGGATATCGGGTATATGCAATATAGAGAAATATATGGAAAACAAATTATCCCCTTTTATGTATTGGCCGTCTTCAAAAAGTTTCGAAAAAATTACCATAGTTCTACTCATTCAAAATGCACAAAAATATAAAATAATATCTGGCGGAATTATTGTGGTGCACTCAAAAAAATTGCAAATATCAATATTTGGAACGACAGTAGAGGCCAAAAATTAATTTAAAAATCCCGCATCCCTAGTGTGTAAATGACATCATTCAGACACCATGGTCTTTTTATAGCACAGATAAAGAGAGAGAGAGAGAGAAAATAATTAGTTTCTATATAGAAGAGAGAATATAAAAAGTGAAGAAAGTGAAAAGATTTTGTAGATGCGTGTGTGCCGCCAAGAAGCAAGAAATGCAATATATAGCCAATTGCCATATTTTCACAACATTTTGCGGCCTCAATAATTGTACGCCACCGCTAACTTTTTTGTTTTTATGTTTTTCTGAGTGACATGAATGTACTTGAATTTTTTCATAATGTTTTGAGGACGATACCTTCGGATCTTTATAAATATTTGTCAGTTGTTGGAAATCTTAATATTTGAACCACAATTTGATTTTTAAGGTCTATAAATTGAACGGTAATGTAAAAGATTCGGTAATTATGAGAAAAGTTTCAATACACTTGTATCGATTCACGGTTTCTAAACCCTGTACAAAAGACGGCTTTATTGGAGAGAGAGAATGCCATAATTCTCTATTCCCTCATCAATCTAACAATGTATACAAGGAAAAAAATGGCGATTCAAACAAGTGCTCATCAACCCTTTGATATCCCCGATGTTCCGTGATTTTCTAACAATACCCAGCAACAAGCTTTTCTACTCTTTTGTCGCCCAAATTGCATTAAATCAATACGAGAGTAACAAGGGGAAATGCCATTGTTCTGTTGCGACTCCCTTTTTTTTATCCTTTTAACAATAGCTGTATGTTTCAACGCCCCTGAATTTTACACGGTTATTAATAAAATATGGAAAATATTTTTTTTTAATAAAGGGAAAAGTAGAGATAAAAATGAAATTTATTTATCGAGTATTTGATTCATGACAAAAATTTCGAGAATTTTCGTTTTTTTTTTCCCGATATACAAGAATCTCCAAATTAATACCTATTGTTACGGTGGGTAGACACCCTGATCAAGTCTTTTATGTGTATTACAAGTATGGAAATTCATATCGACTGCAAGAAATAGAGTTTACCATATCTTGTAAGAATATAAAAAGTCCGAAAAGTTCAACAATAACCAATATGAAAAACGTGGAATTTTCTGGATCACAATAAGCCAATCAATTGGTTCAGAAAATGTTCTGTCCTAGTTCTTTTATCAGAGTTTAAATATTCTAAATTACTTGTAGGGAATGCATCGATAGTTTACATTGTTACCGTGGGAAAAGACCAATATAATATCGTATTATTATGAATCTATCATACCATAGAAACATACCTACAGTGAAATGAATGTAGCGATATCTTTACTTGAAAAACTGCTTCAAAACTTTGAAATTCGATAGATAATTTAAAAGACTTCGTAGATTTATATGGATATTCTATGAGAGAATTAAAATTGTATGTTTGCTTATGGGTATGGGGAATAAACATCAGCGAGAAATTGAAAATTTAGCTGCCCTCAAAAATAATATTTGTTATAAAAATATGAATATTGAAACTTTTGTGTGTGCTTTTATGTAACTCACAACCAAAAAATTATGTCAATTGATAAAATTATTGGTGACTATCCTTATTTTGTTGGAAAAAACTCCGTAACATTTTGATGAAAATTCTTGTAGGTATCGATAGTTTAAATTCTTGATTTTCGCTACTTGAAACGTTAATGCGTAAATTAAATTCTCACATATGACGAAATAGTCGTGAAACATAACAAAAGTCAAGAATTTCAATTACAATGACTTTACAATTTTTTTCTTCATCTGCTGCAGGGTTTTTTCTTTTTTTAAATATTAACCAATTATACGCCAAAACTCTATTGTTTAACTTTTCAGAAAAGAAATCCATTTTGTGAAAACATGAATGAAATATGAAAGGAAAAACTGTTTGGGAGAAAAATGTTTTATTAAATAAAAAATATTAATTGTTTATCAAATTTATGCTGTTAAATATTTTTTTTTAATATTTCTATTTAGTTTGTAACTTTTGTAGGAGTCAGATCAAAGTTTAGGTACAAAAATCAGAACTGAAAGTTCAACTGTTCAAAAAGAAATGAAAGCAAACGTCCCGAAAAAAGGGACAATATCAAATAAGGGGTAAATTGCACATAGTTGATACTATTTCGTTTGATGAACAATACTGAAGCTACATTTTCTATGTTTTCTTCTTATTGTACGATACTTTAAATGCAATGGCTCGGTTTCTCATTTATTTGCTGACATATATTTTTTTTAAATATTTTTATTCGATTTTAGGGTCATTTAATATTAATCTAAAAAAATATATGGTTCTATCAATATAACTCTATTTCTGTGAATTATAAGAAAAAATTTACAAAATTCACACAAACGCAATCGCTCCATGAAATGATTTAATTTTTATTAAACGTAAGTGATTGAATTCTATTTGTGAAATAAAATGATACTACGAAGTATTGGAAGGTTTGTTTTCGTATTTAGTAACGAACGCAGATTGTGTTATATCTATCGTGTAACTGAATCAAATGTTCATCAGAATAGGTAGGCTATTTGTAATGAGGTAGATGTCAAGCTGGTAAATTGTGTTTTGTTTAGTTGTTTTGAAAGATTTGAGAGTGACAAAAACGAGCTTGCGCCAAACCTGAAATTATATTTGGTAAAATCAATTAGGTAGAAATTCGGTGGCAGAACCTCAAAACATTTGTATGGAAAAAAATTGAGAGTGCTGTTGTTATCACAACTCACCCATAAGATAATTTAAAAAAATCACACTATAATAAGAACTTACTTACTAACCGAAACGGCGACCCAGTGCATATTCTGAAAATGTTATAAGAAATATATTAAGGAACTATAACGAAAATTAGCATATGATCAGACAGAGTAAGATAGGCCAAAACTTCGGATTCCAAGGCCGGCCGTAGAGGCAAATCCGACGATGAACACGTGGAGATTATCAAATGAGTTTGTTGACTCACACTAAAAACTGCGGTTCGTCATTTTGTCATATTCACCGACCCAGCAATCAGTACAGCAAATTATCGAAATGTTCGATATTTTAGACATTTTCTAAATTGTTATGAATCTAATAAAAACGAATAACTTAACTAATAATAAAAACACATTTCTGTATAATTTCTAATTCCCCCACCGAATCTTCCTCTAAAAATCAACCAAGTAATAAATTAAATAGGTTATTTCATCAAATATTTGACGCCGAAAATAGATACAAGTCTACTGAATAGGGTCTTATATATAGAAGCGAAGTTTCACACCGAAATCTCGAGAATCAAAGCAATTTGTCTTATACGATTTCCGAGTAATACTGCGATAAGTACATCATAACGGAATACTCACAGTGTTCAGTAAGAAAAGTTTATTTATTTATTTTTTTGAAAATAAAGTTTAGAAAAAAAAGAAGTACAACTTCTTTTTAACCTGCTATTGATATCTTTATTATGGGTAAGAAATTGCAACGAAAATGATACCGAAAACTCGTTCAGAAAATACCTCCTGAAAAGCATTGAAATATCGCTGGGATATATTTTTTAAGAGATAAAAATCCCCTCTCTTTTATTCTTTTCCTGTTTATTTTTTTTTTCCTTTACTCATTCTCTCGGAATGAAGTAAAAATTCCTCTTCGTCGCTTCCAGGAATAAAAGTTTAAAGCCCTAAATGATGACACGATTTAGCTTCTCTGCTATACACTGATCCTGATACTTTTTTGAAGGAAATATATATAAATATATAAATACAAAATATTTTATTTTGTGAGGAATTAATTTTAGGGGAAAAATATGTATTTATGGATGGTTTTGAACAATCGAAATGCTTATCAAATATGATTCGAAATTAGTTACTTGTTGATAGACTTTTATATATTTAGGAATGATTATGATAAAGAGGTAAATATATTTGAATTGATTCAGTCGTTTGGTCGTATAATGATAGTTGTTAAGGCTGACAAGGATTAGTTAGACCTGTTTACGATGGTTATATTTCTCTGATTTAAATCCAAATCTAGTGGTATACCGCTCGACTTTCATGTAAATAATCAAGTAGATTGTGCAAAATATTCATTTCATCAAAATCTTATTTTCATTCTTTTCATTGGATCATTTATTCGTTTATATGACCTGGACAATAAAATCAAGATAGCATTTTCTATGAGTGTGAATTTACGTACGTATATTCATTTTAAATAATTCAGTGAAAAAACAATTGTAATTATTCACAAAAATGTTGTGAATAACTTCTTTAATACAAGAAAAATAAAGATAAAAACTAATTTCTCAATACGTAGTATTTCTTTTTAAATCACGTACTTATTATTGTATCACTTTACAAACGATTAGAATTTTATATTTAAATCAATTGGTGTGTGTCAGTAAGAAAGGCAACAATACTTTCCAGATGTCCAAAAAAAACAATTGTTGATAATATGTTATATTTATAGAAAAGTTGAAAAAATATATTGTTTATATCGTGATATATTTATAAATTTAAAAAAAAATATATATATTGTTTGTATCGTATGTGTGTGCAATGTATTTATAGAGAAAATTTAAAAAAGAAATAATTATAGCGTGAGATATAGCAAAAACAAATCAAAATATTTTTTATATCCTAATATATTTATAGAAAATTCAAGAAAGTCTTCACGCCATGATACATTCATAGAAAACGTAAAAAAAATATATATTGTTCACAAATATCGTGATATATTTATGGAAATAATTTAAAAATATATATTGCATCTTAATCTATACAGGGTGATTCGAGGAGCTGGTTTTCTGCAGTTTTCCAGCTGCGAGGTGCGAATGCGAGCCGGTCTCGAATTTGAAAAAGACTCTCCGCAAAGAGCAGGCAGGCCTACAACACGGTAATGACAAAACATGGAAATTCAAGCATTCTCATCTCTACTTCAAAAAATGGAAGGCAGATGGCGGCATGAACACGAAACAAGCGCAATTCGACAACATAAATACGTTAAGACCAAGCATACACTCAGAACACATATTCCGGCATGTGCCAATTCGTTAGAAATTCCGCAGAAGAATGTGTGTGAGGTGCATGTTTGGTTAAGGAGTACTGTAGTAGTAGCTGATCAGGTTGGGGTTTCCGGTCATATGTATTCCTATGCGATTCTGTTTCGTTTTTGTGTTTTCTACCTCCCCTAAAAGTTTGAGTTTTGAATCACCCTAAGTATTTATAGACGTACTTGAAAATATTTTGAGCAATCACAGAAAATCTAAGGTTTACTCGAATTAATTTGATCAGTTCTTCATTCTTATCTGATATCATTCATCTCCATCTTATTCGTAATTTCTTACATGAGTGCGAATTTAACAAATATTTATTCAATTTCACAAACGAAAAATGTATTTCACACCTCATATCTTAATTTCCGTCTCCCCCCCTCGCATCAATTTCAAATAATCTCGAGTAATAATTCAATCCCCAGCAAAAGAAAAAAAGAGAGAGAATCATCCAACAAAAGAAAATTTTGATCTCTTACCGAGAATAAGATCGAATGAGAGATGAGAAGAAAGCAAGTAATAACAAATAATAATAATAAAAAAATCTCTTTCACCTTTATCTCATCAGTACCAAGTACAGTCTGTACAGGAAAAAAAAATAATAATAATAATCTTTACCAACGTCATCATAAGGATGAGAGAGAAGTGCATTGAATCCACGCGACAAACGACAAAGTTATGATAGAGAAAAATATAATAAAAATGTGTCATTTCCCCTTGGGCACCTTTTCCATTTTTTTCCCCCCTTCGATAGTACAGTACGTGTATGTGTACATATATATATATATATATATATGTTCCGATGTAATTTCTGCAGGACTCGATCAGATATCATCATGACTGCGATTGCGAGGCCTCAAAAAGAGAGAGAGAGAGAGAGACATTGTTAAATGCGTCGCTGGCTCGATAAATTAAGTCTGGTGTAGAGTTGTCCGCTTTTCCCAGTGTTATATACAGTACTGTATGTCTTTTCTCCGATACCAGGTACCCGTCCCTGAGGCAAAGATGATATAAAGAAAAGGAAAAAGATATTGAAGACAATAAGTATCGCTCCGATTACTCCAGTTTTCATCAAATTCTGCTCCTAGAGATTTTTTTTTTTCGTATCTTTTATGGGAAACGATGAACGTAGAGGAAAGATGACAAGAAATGGAAAAAGAAGATTCCAGATAAGAGAAGAAAAGTCATGACTCGAACCTGTGGTAGTTTTTTTTTCTAGTATTTTTTGGCTTCGGTGGTTTTTTTAGGAAGACATTATATTTTTTGAGTGACAAATTTCACCATCCATTAAGAAGACATTAGAAATTTCTTATTTCTTTTCCATTTTGTAAATATCAAACTGTTTTTTTTAGAAATTATTATAAATTTATATATATATTTTTTTTGTATACTCGAAGTTTTAAAGAATGATGAAATTTATTTCCTCTTGGTGGATACAAAAAAAGTTCTGTTAATTTTATATTAGTGTTTGAAAATGTTTTTATTCACATTTTCTCAGCAGCGTTCATTCGAATTTCTATTTTTATCTCAAATTTATTAACAGAAATTAACCTTTTCTTCATACTTATACAATTTTTTTAATTTTTATATTTTTGATTGTTTGTTAAAATTAGAGTAATGTATTTATGTAAGTATTGTATTATGTAATGTATTATGTAATGTATTATGTAAGTATTCTGAATTTTAGTTATTTCTGATATTTATATATTTTATGAGAATCTTTTATGGACATCTTTTTCCAGCCAACTCGTTGAGCATTTGACTGTTGTCGACTGTTATGAATTTGTATTTGTACTTTTTTATTTCTACTTGTATTGCTTTTGAAATATGTTTCGTCATTTGTAATTTTAGTTAAGAACATTTTACAGTTTTTAGATGCTTCTGATTTTGAATTTGGACTTTTTATAATATTCTTTCAAAGTTTCTCTTTTTTTAGTCTTATTTTTTTTTTCATTGTTCATACATTTATAGTTTTAAATATTTAAGATATTTAGATGTATCTAGTCTACGATAATTTTTATTTTTAAATAATGAATGAACTCTAAATGATAAATTTCTAATTTTACATTTCAATAATTTCTTTGCATATTTTTGTCTTTAAAAATTCTGCATAATTCAATTCGGAAAAAAATGTTTGCATATTTCTATTTTTTCAAATTATTTGCTTATTTCTATTTTTTTCAAATGTTTGCATATTCATATATTTTTTCAAATTTGCATTTTTCTCATTTTATACTTTAAGAAATTCCTGCGGCGTTTCTAATTTTATATTTTAAGAAATTCCTTGGACATTTCAAATTTTCTGTTTCTCTTTAAATTTGAGACATTCACAAAAAATTTGGATAATTAACTTTTCATTTCTAAAAATGCAAAACTGAAATAAAAAACTTCAACTTGTTTGCCACACTCTACTTTTGTTGAGTTCGGTGCGACAGATATTAAAAGAAGTTGTTTGCTTTTTAAAAATAATTTAATTATCTAAATAATTAATAAAAGCTTCATCATTTATAATCTCATTTTAAACACTTGTAAGTAAATATTAAATTCCTAATTTCTCAGCACTTGAGTTAACATTAAAAAATGTTTCTGATTAATTAAAACAGAAAACTTTTAAATTAAATTCAAATCCAATATTTAGTCGCAATCATAATGCATTTCTAATTATCGTAAATCACACAATAGGAAATCCCTAAGACAGGAAAGCAGAGCACAGAAAAAAAAAACTCACAACTCATTACTAAATAGTCGCAAAGTTTATCAGAATAAATAATTGCTATTCGAAATAAATTAATTTCTATTTACACGATACAAGTTAATATTAATAATAATAAAAGCAAAAATGGTTGTAGATTAACAGTAGCTTATTCCGTTCACTGTCAATTTTTTTTTTTCATTCGTGTTTATTACGCCAGCAACAGCTTACTGATGAACTCGGCGAGAATCTCAACATTATATTTCATCGATCTTTTATTAATGACACCTTTATTGCAAGTTTATTAGCCTCTAGGACAATAAAAAAAAAGACACGAGCAGGCAATAGACAACGCAACGCTATCTATCGGTTATTGGCATCCCATCCCTTAATAGATCTCGTAAAAACAACATGAACCTGGTACTACATTAAAAAAAAAATTGCAAAAACACACACATGCAAATAACCCTCCCGATAAACAAATCCTAGATTGCTAATTTCATGATAGATGCTAATGAGAGGGTCCCCCCGAGGAAAACCACCAATCATTTCATGCCAAACCTTTTCTCTCCGCGAATCCTACTTAGTATCATTTTTTTTTCCTACCTAAATAATAATGTAAAGAAAAAAAATATATTTTCCCACATACTTTAATCTCACGTCTAGTTTTTTTTTTATGTCTCCTTCATATTATTATTGGTTTGTTTTATTTGATAAGCTCTTATAGAAGAAAAAAAGACTAAAAAAATGAGGTTTAATATCAGCTTTGGAAAGATCGGGTTTTCTCGCCAAAGGCTAATTAGGTGCGAAGGGATGGCTATTGCTTACCAAAAAAAAATGAAACTTTTTTTCCGTTTTTTTGGAATTGAACTAGAGGTGGTAGTCATTTACCGGGGAAAAAAGTTTTTTTAAAGGGAGGAAAAAATGCAATTCTGATGAAAAAAATGTGGAAATCGAATTGAGATCGTAGACGATTTCTGTTGCTTTCTATTTTTATTTAATAATGTAACCTGTTAAAAAATAAATAAAACACCATAACTAACTATTGATTATAAACTCGTTACTCTACTGATATATTTGATTTGAGATAGGAAGGATTGATGTTTGAAAATTGTTGCTTCTTCCACCAAAAAAATTGCGTTGCATTTTTGTTAATGTATATGATTTGTAACTGTTGAATATATGTTTTCTATCTTAAGCTTGTGTTGTATTTTTATGACTATTTATTATGGCCATAAATAGAGAAAATTTTTAACACTGTGCTTTTGGCAGTGGGAGTTCCCAAACTGACAGTTTTTTTTTCACATGAGACTTTGGACTCATGTTTATCATTTTTAAGGATTAATAACTTGGTAATTCTTGAACATTCAGCATTAAAGAACACCAACATCAACGTAAAAGAGATATTGTTGAATATTTATGTCTGTGTATGCATTTATCATTAATAAGAATTGCATTACCATACAACTCTCAAAAGAAATTGAATTTCAAATTAATTTATTTATCAATTTCACAAATTAAGAATCAATGATACATCCCATGCATATAAAATATGTACTTATTTTATATGCACTTCTCGTTCTACTCATGTTCCATTGAATGCATGTTTTTTTTTTTTGAAGTTGTTTTTTCAAACTAAAAGTATGCATTTAAATTTAAAATTGCTGCGAATTGTAATATTTCATTTTTCATCTTATGTATGGAAAAATATATATATATACTGTCACTAATATTGAAGTTAGAAACGCTCATTTAAGTATAAAATAACATTTTCATTATGTTATATAAAAAAGTATATATGTGCCCTTTTATCTTATTTTCCTCTTTCCTTATTAGTATCGACATACCTATCGATATAATATCTATACATTACAGTTTTTCAGAGTCAGCGAATGGCCACCATCCTTATCAAGGCTGGAGAAATCTCAAAAAATTGAAATGTCCAGCAGGGCACGTAATTTAAAGTACCAGGTTCCTGAATCAATATTTTACATGCCCGAAAAATGGTATCACTGGATTTACTTACTTAAAAAAAAAATTAATGAATTGATTTATTTGCATAAAAATTATGGAAAGTGATATAATTTTTTTCAAATCGGTATTTTGAAGGAAATACGAAAGTTCAAAAGAAAAATGTGGTCACCAATTAAAAATCTAAAATTAGTCAAATTTCTAATAATAATTTGCTGTTGACGCAGTAAAAGAGGTCACCAAGTTACAATTTATCTCGCTTACAGGAGAATCATAGCCGATAGATTATGCAAATCATACGACTGAGAGATTGAGGTAAATCCTGATATAAGCCGGGACATTTTATTTTAAGATGTCCCGGCATTTATCATTTATGCCTTAATTTCTCAGTCAAATAATTTGCACAATCTATCGGCTATTCTATATTGAAATAATAAGTATAGGCGAGTTTCAGAGGGGGATTAAAGTGTCGAACTGAAATTCAATGGATAAAGTTATCTGTTGGCACTAAAAGCCTGCGCCGTTTACGGTTTAGTTCAGCATTCTCCAAACTTTTTCTCGTCGCAGACCACTGAAATTAAGTGAAAATTTTTACGAACTGGAATAAATGAGAGAAATAGTTTGCGAGAACCGGTGAAAAAAATGGAGGAGAATTTCTTGACTTTCTGACTTATTATAATTCACTTTTTTATACTTTGCCGTTAAATGTACAAGAAACCATTTTAAGCTATAAACTCTCCTGTCACCTATTGAATAAAATCAAAACTATTCATTATAATTGTCAAAATAAAACAGTTGTTCGATTTAAAATGATGTACAGAATATGAAAATGAACATGCGATATGTAATCATAAATTGTATTTTTATTCTGCAGAGATGTAAGTTTTACGCTCTAAAATAACGGTTACTATGTATTGTCAAAATACATTTACAGAGTGGAAGACATGAAAAAATTGCAACCGGTAATTTCGACAATGAAATTCATTAATGTATGAAGCATAAAAACAAATAATTTTCAGTGTCCGTTTTCATATGTCTCGTTCTACAAAACAGGACACATGATCATGGTACTTACAACCGACAGTTTTTTCCGGATATAGTTATCACTCGGTTCTCGTTATCAGAAACCTCAAATCCCGATGTGATCAGATAAAGCGATGTGCATTGTTTGTATTTCAGTTTCGGAACACATTTCTATGACACAAAAGTTTCTAGGAGTGGAATTTTTGTTTGGTGAGATTTGTATATGTTCCTGATAAAACTGATAATTTTTCCAAAAATCAATCATTTGAACCTGGAAAATGAACATCCGTGATTATCACTGATGAAATAACTCAATAATCTGCTAATGGATATAAATGGGAGTTTTATCCTTTGAAAAAAAAGCGGAAAAATCTTTCCTTGTAACTATATCATCATCATTATTTGCTTAATGCACTTATATTTCCTGCTCTCGAATTTTACACTGTTTTTATTTGATAGCAATAATAATATGTATACGAAATAGAAAGAAAAACAGCCTGACTTTCTAATCTTAGCTCTTATCACGTCTGTGAATTTTGCTTCTCATTCCAATGTGCCATTCCCTCTACTTTTCACTTCTCTAGCATATCTATCTCATGTAATTTTTCTTTTTTTTTACTTTCTTCGTCGACATTTTTTCGCTATCCATCCCGACCGAATCCCCCGACATAAGATGATGCTCAAGAGAGAGGGCCCACAACACACCAGAACCAAACCCAACATCGCCATCTGGTGCTGAGGACCTTCGCAGACATTATCTACCGCTAAATAAAGCGACTCGTGGTGAGTTTTCACATTCGGACATCACTATCTACTGAGTAGAAAAGCCCCGGGGGCGGATGTAGATAACGTTGGAAAAATATTCGGGCAGAAAAGCACTACAGATAGAAAATGTGTGTATGTTTTCAAAAAAGAGTCTCCGTGTCTCCACCACTGCCAGAGATGGTATCTGGCAGGTTGTCCGGGAGGAATATACCTCAATAATAGCTGCATCAAGGGCTGCGGAAAGTAGGCCTCTTATACCAAAAGTGGTTCAGTGCTAAATTTTCATCGAGAAATCACGGTGTAATAAACACTTGAAAATAAATACCTGAAAAGCACGTGCTGTGATAAACAAATAAATTCTCAAGAGTTATCCTGAGATAGCCATGTAACTATGACACGAGAAAACTATCGCATTATATTTCATTACAGAATAATTATAATAATTTTCATGTAATGTTAAATCAGCTGGCGTAAAATTTAATGAAATACTTCACAGCGGTGTTCTTCAACCTTTTTACACCTGCGAAGCGGTCGAATTAATTTGCAGACCAGAAAAAAAGTAATGAATAGAGAAACAATTTGCAGACCTCGGCGAAAAAAGGAACAGGAGAAATTGCGGACCGCGTGAAATATTTTAGATTGGATTGCGGACCAGCAAAAGAAATAAAATGGGGGAATAATTTGGTTTACTAGCAGAAACCAAATAAATAGAAGAAATAGTTTTCAGTTCGGCAGAAAAGTAAATCAATTAGGTGGATAATTTGACTGCCAAAAATAAATAAATAGGAGAAGTAATTTGCTAACCGTCGAAAGAAATTAATTCGGATCATAAAACAATTAAGTAGAAAAAATTATTTGCGGACCGGTAAAAAAAATATACATGGAACAAAAAATCCTCATCCCGACAAAAAACTGGAAGAATGAATTTCGGATCGGCAAAAAATAAATAAATTTGTTTCGAGTGGATAATTTGGGTGCCGGCAAAATTTAAAAAAAAATAAGAAAAATAATTTGCGGACCGATAAAAAAAATTATAGGAATAAATTGTGAACCAGCAAAAAATAAATCAAAAGATGGGATAATTTGCGGACCGCATAAAATAAATAAATTCTAAAAATGATTTGCAGACCGGCAAATGGCAAACGCAGAAATAAAAACAAATTTAAAGTCAGTATTCAACTTTTTAAATCCGAAATCACATAGCTGTGTCTGCTACGTGATCTGGGGGGAAAAAAATTTGCGGACCTTTCAAAATATCCCGATGGACCGACGGTTGACGAGCATCGCTTTAGAGGGAAAAACATTGAACCTTCAATGTGGAATTTTCAAATAATAATCGAGATTAAAACTAAAATTCGAGAAATTTTCATCTCCTATCGTTATTGAGCAATCAGCCTCTATTTCGATTGACCCGTTTTACAGAAAATTGATCATTTTCGGTTTTTAGGCTTTTGCTCATCAGAGGAAATATGATCAATCATTTAGTTCGAGTTCAATGAAAAATATTTTAACGATAGATATTCCATCAGTCATAGAGTTTCGAAATGTAAAAAAAAAGGAGAAATAATTTTTTTTTTTGTTGAGTTTACGGTGTTTTCGTTTATCCTTTTTATTCAGAAGTCGATCAATTCATCATATAGCGGAGGCAAAACAAAAGTCTCTGATGTATCTGTGGCGATATAATCGTTCTCGATGATCTTTGAAAGATTTGTCTGATTACATTGAACCCTTTGAAACCTTTTGTGGAACCAGTGAGAAAGATTGAAATGTCGTAATTTCCTGCGCATAGAATGTGGTGTTTGGTCAGAACATCATAACTCCAAAATTTACTCCATTTTTGAGATACAGTCGAATCCCGTTTTAACGAATACCGTTGTAGTAAAAATCTCGTTTTAACGAATACCGTTGTAGTGAAAATCTCGTTTTAAGGAATACCGTTGTAGTGGAAATCTCGTTTTAACGAATACCGTTGTAGTGAAAATCTCGTTTCAACGAACACTTTTCTAATCTCCCAAACAAGTTTACATATAAACAATGGAATTATTACCTGGAATTCCTTGATAACGAAATTTCGTTTTAACGAAGTAATTCTTCCGTTCTCTTGGTGTTCGTTATAAATAGATTCGATTGTATAAGCATTTTCATTATCATTTAAAAATCAGAAATAAAGCATACACACAAATGCGAATGAAAATATCATACGTCAGCATGTTGTTTAGCCGTACGCACGTATTTGTGCATGTATCTCACTTCTAATAGTTATAACTAGCAATAGTTACTACTAGATCAAAAAGCCACTTTTTAGAGATATGGTCTGACGGAACACCTCAGTTATCTACTGAAATATGAATAAATTCTTCGAAAAACTCAAATTAAAACCTGAAAATTGTACAAAAATTGTTTGTTTAATTCATAGAATATAGAAAAATTTATATTTTCTATATTCAATATGTAAAAATTTCCTCAAAACTATTTATAATCTGAAAAATATGCGTGAAACTCACCAAAGATGAATGGAATATAGAAAATATTCCTCGAATATTCAAAACAGAAAATTTTAAAAAATATGATAATTTGAAAATTGATCGAAATATTAAAAACCTAGTTAGTTTTTTTATAAAAATTAATTTATACAAAAATTCCTTAAACGTTTCAAAAAGTTATCGATCAAGACTGAAATTTCTAAAAACCCTAGAAATTTTTTAAATTTAATTCAAACAAAATTTCTTCAAAGGATTCAAAACGTCAAAAGCCTTCAAAAAATGCAATTTACATGAAAATTCTTCAAGAAACTTTATTAAAAGACGTGGAAGTTTCTTGAAAAATCCAATGAATACATGGGAATTCCTGAAAAAAAATTTTTTTGTAAAATAAATCTAAAAATTCCTTTAAACAATTCGATTGAGACAAAATTTTTTCTCTCAAAATAATTAAAACCTCAAAATGCTTCGAAAAATTCAATTTCAACATGAAATTTCTTAGGAAAAAAATTAAGAGAAATATTTTCCAAAAAAATAATTAAATTAAAAGAAAATAATTCCTCAAGAATCTTAATTACAAAAAGAAAATTCCTCAAAAAACTTTGTTTTTGTCAAAAGAAATTTAACGTCAAAGAAATTCCTTAAAAAATTTAAAGGGCTGAGGAGGGCTTCCCAAAAGATCAAAGATCTGAAAACTCTTTTGAAAACTTTGATTAGGACAGGAAAGCTCCTGAAAAGATCAAAATCTGAGAGATTCCTTGAAAAAAATTCAATTGATACCAAAACTTCTCAGAATATTCAAAACTTAATCAATAAAAATTCGGTCAATCAATAAAAATTTCTCAAAAGATGAGAAACCTGTGAATTTGCTGCTGAAGTTGCTCACTTTGTCACACACAATCACCAGGTCACGCACTTATTAGGTCAGTCGTTCTGTTATATACTCGCGCTCTCTCTCTCTCTCTCTCTCTTTCTTTCTCACTAGATCACTCAGTCTAGCACCGGGTCGCCCACTATGACACTCACTCACTAGGTCATCCACTCATTCACTAGGTCACTTACTCTATTTCTAGGTCACTCACTCTGTCACTCGCTTACTCACTAGTTTTCTCACCCACCAACATAACCCACTCTGTCACTCGCTTACTCACTAGTTTTCTCACCCACCAACGTAACCCACTCTGTCACTCACTCACTAACAACTACATTACTTACTGACTGACTCACTCGGTAGTTTCTCGTTCACTTACTGGCTCACTGACTAGAGTCGAACTGTTATCAGTGAATTTTCTGAGATGTGAATATTCCGTCGCTGTTAGTCGGAGAATTTTCCTAGCGGTGAGGACATTGGTCAGAAAAGGAAATCAATCAAATAATTATTTTTAATAGTCAATTTAGGCGCAGTTGTGAAGAGGTTAAAAATCGATTTAAACACTAGAGAGTTGTTGTTTTTTTTCAGAATTCATGAACTGTTCATGGATTTCACAATTATTTTCCCAACTGTGTCATTAGAACCAATGATTTTGCAGGAATATCCAGTATCCACATGTCCAGAAAAGTCCTTGATACCGTATTTCTCGAAATCCACCGGAGAGTCTCAATGACACATTCGATTAAACATCAGAAAAAATTTCCAAAATTACGGAATTATGTCCGTCCTGGTCTCTCGGATGCATCGACAAGTTCCATTGGGTTCCATTAATGGTAGATAAAACAAAAAAAAAAAGTTTCAAAGAGAAGCAAACACGCTGTGTGAGAAAAGTTCCGTCTGGTGCCGATCGTACATCGGATAGGAGTTGATGCTGGCGCCGACTCTTAAGATGGCATCATCCCGATAGAATGTTGTAGTGGCTTCTTCCCCAGCTTTCTTTTCCAACTAGAAGACGTTGTGATCTCGTGAGCAAATCTGTTGTGTAATCGTCGGTACCCCCTGCAAAGTCGAAGCACCTCACAAATATACTCGAGACATCGGATAAGATCTTATCCGAATAACTCTCCCCTCATTTGAGTCTGCACATGGAGGGGATGGTTGGATCGCCATAACCACGGCATATCTCTCTCTCTCTTTCTACTTTTCTTTTTCCTCTCGCTCTACTTTCTTAATGATTTCTGATCGTACTCTAGAGCAGGTGTGACGTTTAAGACATATATTTTGAAGTGTTCTCTTCCTATACGATCATTGACAGTCAAAAGCATGGCACCCAAGGAAATGGAATTGGCTTTACGAGTCTTACGTATTTACAAGTTTGGAGCTATTTAAAAGACTAATCTCCGTTCATTTTAGAAAACTCTGGATTAGGTCAACTGAGGAACTTATTTTCAAAAGGGAGCATTTACATTTTTCCCCTCAAAATGCACTTTGTAACGGTTTATAAATCTGCGATAACATCTGTCAGATTATGAAACCGGGATCATTCAAATGGGAATATTTTTTTTAGAAATTACAATGTAAAGTTAGTCGTTTTCTATCAAAAGGAAACATATCCAACTATTTCGTATACTTCGGGTTTTTTTTTTGTCTCTCGATAACGGACCACCGTGGGACCGAAATTTTGTCCGCTAACGAGAAGTGTCCTTTAATGTATAGTATTGATAGTAGGGATAGTACATTGAGTTCCGTCGATGTAATTCAAGATCGTGTCCGTCAGTAGAGCTGTCCGCTAACGGGAGTGTTCGTTATGGGAAGTTCCACCGTGTAATGATCGCGTTTCTCGTGTTAATCACGAGAGGTAGGTAGACTTCTACCTTCCCACGCTAGTTGAAACCTTCTGTAATCAACAGGTGACGTAGAAATTTCCAATTTTTCAGGCTTGACCAGCTTGAATTTTTACCAAAACGTAACAATTACACTAATTTTCTTTCACAGCTGAAAATTTCCAAAATTCGAATGTAGATAACATTCTTGAATGTTGATCAACGGACATAGTATTTAAATATACTTCTATCATGCCTACCTGTTACCTTTTGGGATATTTTTTACTTTTGTAAAGCAAACGTATTCCGGACGCATACGGTTTTTTTTTTTTACTTTCACTGTAAATTCAGTGAAAGTGGAAATGTTCCCCTTTGAAAATAAGCACCTCAAATTGCTGCTAGCGAGTACCACTGTTCTCATCGAAGAACTCGCGAATACTTTATATATTTCACACTCAGATTTATTAATTCCTGGGTAAACATCTCATTGCAGTTGCATTCTGGAATTCTAATTTTGCTGATAAAGTAGGAAAAAAAACCTCTCGATAACAGACACCTATGGGACCAAAAATATCGGCTGCTAACAGTTCTATGGGCTTCTCTCTTATAGAAGTTCTCTGCAGGACTATTTCAAAAACATGTCATTCAATAAATGATGTGTCAACATGGGGGAGTCCAAGGTAAAATTATGTTCTTGAGCACCGTACTAGAATTACCAGATTTCATATTTACTCTCAAAAAGCATAGAATTGAATATTATCATGTAGGTCCTAAATGATCATGAGCCCTCTCTCCACTGTCTCATGCTCGGATAGGCTCCATGAGTTATAATGGCACTGGTCATATGCGGAACTGCCCTTCGTGGGGAGTGACAGGTGCGGACGCGATGGGCCCGCATAATAATATTAATTCCTTCAATAATAATAATAATAATAATCTTTAATGATAATTCCAGCAATAATAATTCCTTTCATAAATTCTGGAATTTTGGATTTTCATCTAGAAAGAAATAATTCCGGAATTTTTTGCATTTTCATATTTTTTTGGAATTTTGGATTTTCATCAATTTCTAGAATTATTTCATTAATTTGTTTTGAATTTTCATCAATATCTGGAATTATTTCTTGCATTTACTCTGAAATTTCAAGATTTCCATTTTCCGAAAACAAGCAAAAACATTTTCTGAAATTTCAAGATTTCCATTTTCCTAAAAGAATCAAAAACATTTTCCGAAATTTTCGATTCCCCTCTTTCATAGAATACATCACCCCAATATAAAATTCGGTGCTAAGGTGGGGGGGGGCGAAATTATCAATACGCCTCTGGCCCCCGCTATTATTTTTGCACAGGGCCCCACCTGTGCGTGTGGCAAGTGCGGCCTGTTTCTAAGGGCAGTTCCGCTCAAGTTTTTAGGGGGTTTATAAAATCCCCCCCCACACTAATTTTACTGAAAATTTCCATTTCTTTACATCTTATTTATTTTTACACAAATTTTTATGTATTTCGAATAATGCACGAAACGATAATCGCGTAGAAAAATAAAATAGAAGAATTAAAATTATCAGTTCCTGATCGGAACTTGTCACATTTTAATATCCTGGAAAATTTAAGAAAAAAAATTTTTTTTTTTTTCTTAATTTTTTTTTAACAAGAAAGTTTTTTTTTTCCGTTGGCTTCACTTAGATCTTTGTTTAAAATACCAGAAAAAAAAATTTCCAGAAAAACGCCATCTTGTTGTACAACTTCCGGATTTCAAAAACCGGGAAACCGGATGTCGCATAAGAGATTCAACATTTTTTTTCCTTGTTTTAATACATTTTTTAGTTAAAAATCAGGAAAAAAAATTTGGATATATATTTTGATGAATTTTAGAAATTATCATTCAAATTTTCTAATCGTAGCTTATTTGTGACTCACCACACAGCGTTATCTTATGTATGTATATCTCATGCATATCATAGTTCTGTTTAAATACAATTATATTGTTTATAACAGAGGTTCTTAACCTTTTTCCAGCCGCGACCCAAGATCTGCTTCGTGTCCCATGAGACTTTGTTTTCTGAAATTATAGTGGAACGCAATATGCGGATTTTTAACTGAACTGTAAGGGATTTTTACTACCCCAATCTAGGAAGCCACTGCGAATGAAGACGGGGTCGTGGCTCACAGCTCAAGAATTTTCCCTCCGTAAGTGGATTGGTACGACCCATGTCGGAAGCCCTTTCGAATGAAGTTTAGGTCGTGATCTATACCACAAGAATCCCAGGCTTTAAGCGAATTTGGATGAACTATCTCCGAAGCCACTGCGAATGAAGTTTGGATCGTCACCCATTGCTCAAGATCCCCAGGCTGTAAGTAAATTCGTACGACCCTTCTCGGAAAACTTTTCGATTCAAGTTTCGGTCGGAAACCATAGCTCAGAGGCCTTCGGCTGTTAGTGGATTAGGACTGTTTGGATTTGGACAACGACCCATCTCGGAAGCCCCTGCGACCGAAATTTGGGTCGTGACCCATGGGTTAAGGACCCCTGGTGTATAATGATATTCACGGAACCAATCATCCATCTTCAAAACAAAAAAAAAAAGATTGAAACTACAGTAGAACCTCTCGATAACGGACACCCACGGGACCAAAACTTTTGTCCGCTTACGAGGAGTGTTCGTTATTGGGGAGTTACGATACGACGGGGAGTGAAACACATTAAAGCCCTATTCCACGGGACCGGAGATCCGCAGTGCGTCCGTTAACGGGAGGTGTCCCGTTAAGCGAGACTCTACTGTATCGAGATCATAATCAATTTATTATATGAAAATCATTATTAATTGTATATGTGAAAATTATTACGAATTGATTGTGTCGAGATCCTTATTAATTGGTTACATCTATACAGGTCATGATTAGTATTTTTAAGACTCATCACCATGATAAGATTTATTATTTCGATGATCGTACTTGTAAGTCAGAGTCTGAACCGGATATAATGAACTCTGATTTAACGAATTTTTTTAAACATCCCCAAATAAAACTTGTAATTAGATCCTATTTGAGAAATACTGAAATCGGAACCTCGATATAACGGATTCCTCTTTAACAAATTTTGCAATCGTACCCAGATATAACAAGCTCTCATTCAACAAATTTTAAAATCACGCTCCGATATGATGGCCTCTCATATAACAAATTTTACTATCGCACTTCTTTAACAATCTCACCTATATAAAAGAAACAAGATATTTTATGGACATTATGCCGACGTGAACTAAAGCGAAGTGCGCATGGTAGCATGCTTGCCCCGTTTCCAAGAGGGTCTGGTCCCGGCGGTGACCAGACGACTTTTCCTTCCGAGTTCACCTCGGCATAACATCCATCTCTCTCAACCTTAACTTTCTTTCTTTCAAACCGAGTCCAAACTCTGGTCTATCGCTATAGGCAATTTACTACCAATTCAGTTGTGTCGGGCGTATAAGTGTGTGCACCTAACAGTCTGAGTGCGTATTTAGTGTTGTGTGCGAATTTTTGATGCTGCCATCTATATTTTGAGTGAAATGTAGTGATTGAATATTTGTACCGTTGTAGGCCTGCTGCTGTCTGTGGCGAGAGTCTTCAACTGTGAGATCGGCTCGCTTTCGCACCTTGAAGTTGGAAACCGCAGAAAACCAGTTTCAGCCGACCACCACTGTCGTGAGGTCCGTCACACTCACCACTCGACCACCACAGCGGCACCTCAACCATAACTGTAATTCAGTTATAACCAACGACGCTTGTGTATTATGTATAATCACCGGTAACCGCGATGAATTTTTTTGCGATTATCACAAATTTACCAACGGCATTTTGGTGTTATACATAATTGCCGGAAAAGTGATAAATTCATCAAACTTGGCAAATGATTAGCGATTATACATGCTAACCGCTTTATCACATTTGCAGGGTTCTTTTTCTTCAAACCTACAGTAAACTCCGTTATAACGACACTACCCATATAACATCAACGAATGGCTCGCCCTAGCCGGCTCCAATGGATAGCAATGCTAATAAATTTCACTTTCAATACAAACGAATTGCAACGACTTTGGATTATAACGTAGAATGTAATTAGGGGCCGTTCAAGTATTACGTCAGCAAATTTTTAGCCATTTTTGACCCCTCCCCCCCTCTTTGCTTTGTCAGCGAAATTTCGTCAGCTCTGCCCAACACCTCTTAACTCATATTGGTGGGATCAGAGACGTATGATTTGGGGGAGGGGACAAAAGCCCCCCCCCCCCCGCAAACGATCAGAAATATTTTTAATTAAAATATCGGAAGAAAATACTTTTATATGTTATTATAATCAATTTCTGGTAATTTTAATGCCAATTGAAAGCTAAGAACTCAAAATAAAATTTATTTTTAAGAAATTCGTTTCAACCCGAGCTCTAAGCCATATGGGCAAAGGCCCGTGGACCAAGTGCGGCTCTCGACGTTATCTTATGTAACCTGCCACACCAAACGTAATTCCGTAAAAATGAATTAAGCGGCACATTCACATATCATTTAAGTGTTCCAGAACAATCAAGCGATCCGTGTCACATTTAAAGATACCTTGAGAGACCTGCGGCACGGTTTAGAGAAATTAAGCGGCCCAGTGCGGTTCTACATTATTCAAGTTACCCGTGTTACATTCCCAGATTACTTAAGTGATCCACGGTACATTTACGGATCACTTCAGTGGTGTGTGGCACAGTTCCGAGCACACTTAAACGGCTCGGAAACATTTCCCGATCACTTGGATCAGCGAAAAATTTAGAGCTCACTAAAGTGGCTCTGTAGAGGACTTAGCTCAGGTGCCAACAAACTAGCGAAAGGTTTTTCCTCGTTTACAGCACACCGAGTAAGCTGCCATTAAGATTTCATGATTTTATAAAGGGTGGTTGATGACGTAAACATTATTTAACCCCCCCCCCTCCTTGTCATTAAATCGGAACCCCTCATTGATGGTGACGTAATACTTTAATGTCCCCTTACGCACTAATTAAACTGAAATCAATTTTTATCCAGTAAAAATGCTGTAGATACACCGATGCGGTGTTTCCTGAAGCCAACAAATACAATTAGTGTATTTGACTCACTCCGGCTCTTATTTTGAGAAATACGGTAAGCTTATTCCTATGGCTTACGAAGAGAGAGAGGAGAGGTTATTCATCTATCATTGTATGTCCTCAAAGATGTAAACGGCCCTCGAGGGAGTGATTCTTTTTCAAACGGCCTCTGAAGGTATTATTAGGTTTTTGCAGAGTTTTTTCGGGGGCCCCAAAGTTGTTATTCAGTTTTTCCCGGGTCCCCCTGAAGAATTTATCTAGTTTTCACATCCATCGGGCCAATGCAAAACTATTCAGCTTTCATACGGCCATCGCGAAAATCGCTATCTTGCATCTGGGGTCATTGAAGAAATTTTATTGTGAAATTTATAAAAGTGAAACATCAAGGCAACAGAGTAGTCACCCTTTCAGTTGGAGTGATTTTGGTGCATTTATTTTTCTCTATTACAATAAGTAACAAAACATTATGATTATGCTTGACTCGCATAACCAAATAACTATAAAATTCTTTCTCTAATATGGTTCAACTGTTACAAAATAATGTTAGTTCCTTCGCGTGATGATACAAAAAATGTTAAAAATCTGAAAACAAGTCACCCCAGTTCACGGAAACTAAAAAATGATCTACTATATCATATAGCGAATGATTTTTTCATTATTATAGTTATCAATATGAAATTCAGAAAAAAAAACTTCATCATCAATTTTATTAGCTCAGATTCAAATAATTTTTCTATAAACACCGAAAAGTGAAAGAAAATGCCGAAAAATGTTGTTATATCTGAAGCAGTTGCATTTCTCGTCGACGTTAAAAGCGAGGTTCATTAACATTTTTATCTATAAGAATCGGCAGGTCCTACCACTCATTGACGTTATACGGGTATTTTTTTGTGATAACCGAGTTTACGGCAACGATAAAGAAAGAAAAGAAAATATAGATAAAATGTATCTCAAATTGCAAGATTGAGAAAATACGTAAGATCAACAGATAACGAATATTTTCTAGGAGTGGTGTCTGTAAGGACACCTGTTTCAAGGAGAACTGCCTCGAATAACAAAAAAGATCGATATAATCGATTAATCATTTCCTTCAATAATTTTAATCTTTTTTTTATTTTTTTTTCTCCCTATTTGATCGAAGATGAAAAATTACGGAAAACAGGTGCCGTTACTTATATATATTACGACATAACGTGAGGAGACAACCAAGGAAATATCTAATAACGGATCGAATCCTACTCATTGGCATGTCCATCGATCTAGACATGAAGCAACAATAATAATAATATAGATAATATCCCGTGATGATGGTTTTTTTTTTACTCATTTTCATACTGATAACATTTAATCATGACTCGCTGATATTTTGCTTTTGGTCTAATTAGGCTTTGTGTAGGAGACAGTCACCTGGTACGATTAATGAATTATGTCACAAAAGGTCAATCAGATCGAGATCAGATGACCACTCAATCATCGATTGATGACTGTGAGGGTTATAATGACCTTAGAAGGAAAAATGATATTGTAGAAAGACATCTGAATATTGAATCTACAATCTGAAGTGATCGAGAAATACGATTTAGAATTATGATATCGAAAGATTGATCGAAATTCGAAGATTAAAATGATCTGAAATAATGATTTGGTCTGCATATAGAAGAAGTGAGTTGTAGAATAGGTATTTTTCATAAGGGCCAATATTGTTAGTTCGAATATTTTATGTGGTCCGCAAAGGAATCTAAACAGTATATTCATCATTTCAAAATATAGTAAAGGTATTTCAGTTAAATGCAATGTGCAATTATTGATAATTACCCTGATGTATGGAAACTTGAGGGATTAAAAATTATGTTTGATTCGATTTTATCACTATTTTCTACTCATATTTGACTCAGAGAAATAATTTGGCTGTATACAGCCCGTAAATGTGATCCTGGGAAAAATATAGCCCATAAGAATGGTTAATCATAGAGTCATGCTATGAATCAAGTTTATCGGATTTTATAGTAACCCCATAGTTCTTCCAGAGATTTATTGATAAAGGTTCTTCTAATTAATTAGTAGTGAAAATTATATATCTATATAGTAATTTTGTAAAGAACATGAGCGTTATTGCAATGTTTTTTATAACTTAAGGTATTCTCGAAAATTGTAGGGTCCACTAAAATCGGAGGTAGCATTTCAAGACACCGGGAATATTTTCCAGGTGGTACCGAGAGAACATGTATGTAACTTCCTGTCTTTTATGCTGTTCTATTGGCTCCATCATGTGCAATATTCACAGAGATATTCGAATCCGAAGAACGGTGGGAATTTGAGAAAGAACAGAGTTAAACGAGGAGAAACTGTTTCACCCGCATTTTGACGCTGTTCCTTCCCAAATTTCCTCCGTTTTTTTAAATTCGAATATCTGTGTGAATATTGCACTTAGAAAAATTAATTTCTTATGGTAGCAGGAGAGACAGGGCAACAACTTTGTTATTGGGTTCTTGAGCAGACGGGGACTGTATAAAAAGTTATATTTTTTTTATTTTGTGAAAACACTACTTCCCCTCTCAAAACTTTTACAGGGTAATTTTTGAATGCCTGTTGATCATTTTATAAATTTGAATCATGCGTCTACGACGGACGGTTTATGAGATAAAGACCGTGCTAGCACTTGCAGGACACCCTGTACATATTTTTGAAGGATTCACCAGAGAACGTGGAAACTTTTTAAATGTTTATCATTTTGTTGGGAATTATTTGAAGATTCCATACGGGAAAATGGTATAGAAACATTGCCTTCGGACACGAATGTTGTTTTAAAAGTTCCCAGAACATGAGATGATGTCAAGAGCTTCCACCAGCACCTCCAAGAAATAGAAGGGGAGTTGAGATCATCTTTTCTACGAGGTATTGTTCCCCCAACACGGGCAAAAAAACTTGAAAATATTTCCTTCGATTTTCAGCGACCTCGTTGGGCATTTTGCCTGTTGTATTTGTATTTGAACATCGATAATCCTTGGAGGGTTCTCCAAGACTACGAATGCTCTTACAAAGGTTCTCCCCAAATGCGAAATAGTCCTTATATATTTTCATAAATTATACAACAACGAATATTAAAAAATTAGCTTAAAAGTACCGAAAATCCCTACGTATTAAAATCAATCACCAGATCGGACAAACATACGAAATCAAACTCAAATAGATCAAATCGTGACGCCAACGTGATCAATCTAGAATTAAAATCGTTCCAGCAGGGGCTACTACGTACTAGTATCGATAAACCATACTCATTGCCAAATAGCTCGAGGGCAACTAAAGAGAAAGAGGGTAAATTAGATGGAGGAAAAGAGAAAACAGGCCGGAGCGTGGGCCGAACCACAGCCTCAGTATCGCGTGTTACGTGTAACCGATTATTAAGGTAGGCAGGCCACATCATCATCGCATCATCCCTACCATGGACTGACTATCCCAGACTATCTGAGGCGCTCTCTTCCTCCAAAAAACTGATTGAGGCACTTATAAACTTGCGAGATGGTTATCATTGTATAAATATACCTAGTAGTTGTAGTTTCATGAGGGCCTGTGGTGTGGTACAGATAGAAGAGCCCAAAAAAAAAATAAAAATAATAAAAAAATGAGCAGATTAATAATCATTTCCCCAACGAGCGGGGCGGGGACTATTTGTTGTGAAGTGGGCTTTCAACTAGTCTCACGCTCTGCTCTCTAATCTGATCCTATCATCAGGGGAAATTTTCTCGACTTGAAACACCGCTCTCGAATTTTTATTCATTTTATTCTTTTGGTTTTTTTTTTTTATATGCTTTTATTCTTTACCTGATAAATATGGAACTGTGTGGAGAAGAGATAGTTAAAATCCCCAACCCTCAGTAGTAATAATAATGGTGGAGGAGAAAAATTTTTCTATTTCCTATTCCAGATGTTATTATATGGATATCTATTTCATTCCGAGCAGTAATAATTACGAGATGATAGTATTTGATAGTGACTGTAATTAAACTGGTATTTAAAGGAACAGATATTAGTGACTAGAGATCGTGGTTGTTACCAACCTTTCATGCTTCGAAGTGCCCCCCTGTAAATGCGTCGAAAGCGCGTAAAGAAACGCGTAAAAAGTATGCGTCGTGTACCGCAGAATTGCGAAGAAGTATGCTTTGTGTAACGCAGAATTGCAAACAAGTATTGTTTACACACAAAAATGCGCATGTAGATTATTCTTGCTCAGGATCTGTTTCTCATCTAGACATGCATACAAGAGGGCCGTCTTAAGAGCGTCATAGCACCCCCCCCCCCCGGGGCGAGTGATTTTTCCGAATCCTCGTCCCTTAGAAATGGCTGCTCACCAATTTACATAGTTGCTGTCAAATATCGCAAACAGATCTCGTTTTCTTGAGGCCTCTCTTCACTCGAGGCCCCCGTGTCGTGCCGATGCGTTAAGATGGCTCTGGTGTACGAGGCTTACGTATCCCCAAGAAATCTGTAACAGACGTGCGATGTGTTGCCGTTAAGCTTGAGTGTGCAAGCAAGATCACGCGCGATTTCGATGGAAATCCAACTTAAGTGGGAAGCATTTATATTTTACATAGACATGCGTTTCTGCGTATCATTATACATGCCCATGGACGGGTGGAAATACGGGGGAGGGGTGGCGTGCTGGGCGTTCCCCCCCCCTCCCCCAGCGTCAATGGTGGAGTCGACTGATCTAATGTATATATGAATTGACATCATCATCATCCTCATCATCGTGCCCCCCCCCCAGCAATAATGAACGTGCCCCCTCCCAGACTTCCAAGTCTATCCCCGCCTATGCACATGCCAAGGATGCTTGTTTGTCTCGAAAAATTTATAGGGGTATGATATCTACGCACTCTTAGACATGTGTACCAGGCTTGCGTATCCCCTAAAAATGCATACACCCAATAAATGCATAAAAGTATTGCGCAACCTAAGAAATGCGTAGGATGACCGCTTATATCTAGATATGCGTACGAGACTCGCGAATCCCTAGAAATGCGAAGAACGATGCATAGCGTATCCCTAGGAATGTGCCCAGAAGGTCTTGCATGCCCCTAGAAACGTTGGTGTTTCCGCCGAAATGAGTAGAAGACGTGAGTAGAGACATTCGGTATAACAAGATTCTCGTTATAAGCCGTACTCGTTATAACGAACTTTCATGATTTCAAGGTACTTTGTACCTGCTTTGTGTGTGTGTGTCCTGTGTGTGTGTGATGCGGCAAACGTTATCACGAAGCTCTTATCCGAAGAAAGAGAAGTTAAACGTTATCGGATCTTAGTCTGAGCCCAACCGATATTATAAAGCCTTATATGGACGTACAGGAAATGAAATTTCCGATAGTCTTATCCATATCTAAACAAAGTTCATAATGTGAGAACGTCTCAAACTGATAACGCTTGTATTTCCATGTTTCTCTATGCATCTAAAAACTCGGGAGGGTCCGCGAGGATGCTTATCATCATGATCATATCTGCAGTTTTTCAGCAAAAACATCTGTCTCTCCAGATGGAAGATTTTACCTAAATAACACAATGATTACACATGGATAAGATGAAGTGTTATGGAAACTGTAGAACTTCGTGTGTTCGTGGTGTGGTTATTGTCCATCGATCTCTCAGATGGTGGCTATCGATACCTTAATTTAAGGTCTATGTTTTGCACTTGTTAAGCGAGTAATGGTCATCATGTTGTCATGAATCCAAGTCATTATCAATGGCCATATTGAGTCATGGCGTCAGAAAATAAGTAGCCAGTGGTGAGAGGAATAATCTTATTTCTTGTTGATATCGAGTCACTTCCTCGAGAGATTGGCATTTCCTTTTGTGTGAGCAGTTTTCTTCCTCTTATTTTATTTCGATTAAACGAGAGAGAATCTCGGGGCGCACAAACTTCCAAATCTTGAATCATGCGCTGACCATTTGCAGTTTTGGAAGGAAGTTCCCATTCATTACAGATTATGGCGGTTTCCGCTCAAACAACAACAAACATAACAAATAAAAATCGGAGGAAATCGTAGATACGTAAATCAACGCTGAAAAAATAGCGACTGCGTCTTTTTATCACGGTTTTTTGCTCCAAGATATCTCGTAACGCTACCGAAAAAACTCTCGAATTTCCAATAACGTATCGATATCGAGGATTTTACCACGTCTCGAATACACAGGGTGTCCTGTAAGCCTTAATTCGGACTTTATCTCATCAATCGTTCGTCGTAGAGGCGTAGTTTCAATGCAAAAATGTGCTCAGAAGGCGTTCAAAAATTACCCTGTACCAGTTCTGGGAGAAAACGTCAATTCTTACATTCTTTCCTTGCAAGGACATTGCACATTCATGATTCTGGCACGACGGTGGAAATATATTGATTATTGCACAAGTAGAATTTGATAAAATTACATTGTATGATACATGGTAATTAGCTCAGTTGCATAAAATCAATCTTTAGTTTTGGCGTATTTTTTTAAATAAAAATGAATTTCTTATTTGGAAGTTTTTATTTTGGAGAATCTCTCGTGACCCCCCCCCCCCCAAGTTCATTGACTGGACCCCATGGTCAGGGCGAAAGTTCCGGATCCCCTGGACCCCACAGGGTGTCGAGACCCACTGTTTGCGCGCCACTGATCTAGAGCAGTGTTTCTGAACCTGGGGCCATATGACCCTTTTGCGGCCCTGGGATATTCTAAGAAGGCCATGGGTGAAAATTAAGTTCTAAGGGAGTCATCATATTTAGTCAAAGGGAGGGGTGGAAAAAGAATTCAGATGCGAAGAAATAAAGTTTCCACGTGAAATGTTGCAAAAAAGAAAAAAAAAGGTGTAACTACTATTTCCAGAAATTCGGCATCATTTCCAATAGAACCTGACCAATGCATGGCTAGAGCGTTATGCCCATTGATGGGCCTAAATCAGGGGTCTTCAGACTCATGGTCCACAGGCCAAACGTGGCCTTCCGAGCTTTTTGCTGTGGCCATCCGAGCATTTCTATGAAATAGCTTACTTTACATAGAAAAACCTTTAAATTCAAAAAAAAAAATCGTTAAGAAGCTCTGGCTTCTGAAATCTCTACTGCTGTATTTCGAAACAGTAAGATACTTCCCCGATTGAATAGTAATGTTGTGCATTTGATACATGAAAAGGTCAGTCGTAACAATTCCGTTAATCCGTGAGACAAAACAATTTTTTGAGGCCTATGTGATTTACTTATACGCTACATATTTCGAGATGCCAAAAAATTCGGCATCCAAAAGGTATAAATAATTACAGAATTTACATAAATGCTATAAACACGTTGATGAAAGAAATAGTTTTGGAATTATTGAAAAATAATTGATAAAAATTTACAATTAATGAAGAAATATTTACAGAATTACTAAAAGAGAAATAATTTCGGAATTATCGGGACAGATTTTAGATATAACAAAAGAAATAACTGATTAAAAAGAACAAATTAATTAATGAACGGGAGTTATTTGCCAATAAATAAAAATTACAATTCAATGAAAGGATAAGAGTAAATAAGACTGTTCAGTAAATTTGATAGGAACCTGGTTTAATAACCGAGAACATCGTGGTATGAATGGGCGGCCTGCGGGCTTCGTGGAGAGTTGAATTTGGCCCGCAATGTGTCTGAAAGGTTGAAGAGCCCTGGCCTAAATGATCAGATAATGTGATTTTGGAGAGTGACTATGCAAATATGTAAGTTGCTTCATCCAGATAAGTATAGAGCACCGGAGCTCATGATGTTGAAGCGGCTCAACGTAGAATCCCCGTGAACCTCATTGAACTCTAGTCCAGGGGCCCCGGAGAAATCGGCAATATATTAAAAAAATATTTATTCACTATAAATATAGTCCAAAACGCAATTCAGTAAGTAGAAAGGTTTTGATTCTGGATGAGGAGGGAGGCTTTAGATGAGTCAGGAGGACCGCAAGAAGAAAATGGGATAGAAGGGGAGGCCATGGGCGAAAAGAAAGTTAAGAAACATTGGTCTCCAGTGCAAAGGAAAAGCACTGAGCTCAGACAAATTCTTAAACTGACAAAGATCATGGAAGTTAATTATTGAATGGGTTGTTTAGTTATGATGTCGATCAATAACTCGCGAGCAGAACATTGTGCTGGAACATCGAACATTCTCGGTGGCTAAATGAGCAACCCGGTACTCGCAGCATACTAATTCTAGCCACTTGATCTAAAGACATAATAGCTCGAGTTCGGAATTGATAATTTTACATTCTTTTAATAGTGAAAAATCCTGTAATGAGTGTTTTCAAATTCTTTTGATCTTCTAAATATTCAAGATGAGCCACAGATAGTGGCATTACCCATTGATGTGCCGGATTCTCCAACTGTTAATGAGTCACCAGCACAATGTATACCAAGTATGTTCAACTCATGGCTAGCGAGACAAATGTGGTCCTCGGAGTCATCTGATGTGGCCTGTGACAAACTGCGAAACCACTCACGGACACACCTAAAAATATTGCAAAGTTGTAGACGTACCAGATTTCATATTCGTAAACTGATAGACTTTCCGATTTCTTCATTCGAATTTCTTTGAGGCATCAATGATGCTTATTTGCGTTTGATAGTAAGCCATCTGAGTCATCGCATGGGTGCCTTCTTGTGGTGATGGCGGCAACTTCACTAATCAAAGATAGAGATATCTATCATGCGTAAAAATTCTGTCTGAAGTCGTCATGAGGAAATCCTTCAATAACAATGCAGCGGCGTGTCTGAGTGGTCAATCCTAACTCACGAATTCGGGATCAGTAATCGAGCTGTCTTGGGAGAATAAACACCAACGGTGTTCGTGAGCAACAGGTTGGGTATGCCTAACTTATTAGCTAATATATCGATGATCCAAAATGTTCCGCGTTGTTTCTCGAAGAGTTGAACAATCAATGTTCCCTCCCCACAAATCAACCTAGGCATCCTGGATCAGGCGCATTCAATCTTATGCTTCACAAGCACCACGACGATCGCTGAATTGCCGATCGCTGAATACACTATGCTTATCCCAGATTTTGTGCTCGTTAAGAAACTGTCATATGAGTGCTTTGATCTGGGAAAAGATGGTGCTCGTGATTTGAAGAAAAGTTGAAGGGTCCTGTTTTCGATGGGGGAAGTAAATTCTGGGATTTTTATTCATGCAGACGTATGCTGTCATCACAATGATGTTTTGAACAATTGTTTCGATATCAAATCCTTTTCAGATTTTTAGGATAAAAAGTGACGACCAGCGGGTAA
Source organism: Pholcus phalangioides (assembly GCF_987345545.1). Lineage (NCBI taxonomy): Eukaryota > Metazoa > Arthropoda > Arachnida > Araneae > Pholcidae > Pholcus > Pholcus phalangioides. Next base: position 6,521,586 of record NW_028301616.1, on the reverse strand, counting down.
CTAAGATTATATAATTGCACGTTTATTAATCACTTGCAAGCACTTGCTTTATAACATAACAATAATCATGATTCTATATCGAAGATCATAGAAAAATAACGTCAAATAACCGAGTAATTGTGATCTCTATAATTTAAGCCTGTTGCATTAAATTTATCATCAACAACAACCATTTTCAATCCACTGCTGGACGAAGGTCTCCTCTAAATTTTTTCTATTTAAAACTTGTAAAACTTGACTGAAGCGAGACATTTTTTGCACTGTAGAATATTTTTTAATGGTTCTATTTGTCATGTTTGGGTTATTACAATAAAAAAGAGAAATGCTATGAAACAAATTATTACTAAAAAGGATATGAAAAATTTCCCTGAGAATTTGAATTTTTTTTAAAGTAGTAACTTATCTCAATAAACGTTATGAAAAGTCTTCAGAAAAGTAAGAAAAATTTTAAACTGAAAAATCTAAAAATAACACGAACCAACAACTTTCTTCAAATATTTCTATGAAATTTCATACAGCAAACAATACTTTTTGAGCTAAAACTTTCTATATGTCAATGCGAAGTTTCAAATGAAAAAATATCGAGGGAAAAATTCAATGAAAAACCGAAAAATTGAAAAAATTGAAAAGTCTATTGAAGAAAAATCTTAAAATTTGATGAAAGAAGTACAGGAAATTTCAAAAGAAAAAAAAAGGCTTAAAAATTCAATTAAAAAATGTAAAATTAATTCAATGTGAAAAAATGGAAAAAAAATCACTGAAACTAATCTGAAAAATTTAAGTGGAAAAAAAATGTGAAAAATTTCAGTGAAAAAAATTTGAAATATTTCAATGAAAAAAAAGTGAAAAAATTCAGTTAGAAAAAATAATTATAATCCGTACATGAACAAAGAAATTAAAAATAATTCTTGGAAAAATAATCTGAAGACGTACATCAGAAAAACTGCATTCAAAATTTTTCAATTAAAATACTCAAAAATTTTGAATGGAGAAACCGAAAATGTTTAATGGATAATTAAAACTCAAAACGTATTATAAAAAAACAAATAATCTTACAGAAACTTCGAGACATCATTTGAAACTTTCTCGCTTTGCATGTGTTGATACCATATCACTTATTTTTTTTTAATCTATCATATATCTTAAAAACAGCCTAACTCGACACTGAAATCCACAATACACCCGAAATAATAATAATAAAGATCCTACTTGGGTTAAGATTTTTATTATCCCCTTAAAAACGCATAAAAATGACCTTTAAGTCGAGGTGAGAAGTAAAAAAAAAAGCCCCCCCATAAAAAATGCATTTTAGAAACGGTAATTGCTATTTATATTCATTGCTGTTGACTTTCGAATAAACTCAACTGCCATTGAATAAAACTCTAAGAACTGCCGCACGTTCGACTTTATGGTTCCTCTTCCACAGCAACTATTTTTATTATTATTATTTTTTTTTATAAATATAGTTTTGCATTACGCCTTTTCTTCATTACAAGCCCATCATCATCACAAAGTTACCAACCTCTCAACATTATAAGAGAAAAGCTTTAAATTACACCTCACTTTGAAACATTATCACTTGGAGAGAGGAGAGAGAGAAAAAAAAATGATAATAAAGTAAAAGTCGTCAGATCTGATGGGATAGGAGCTATTTTCTTCACGTTTCCTGAAATTTTATATTTTTCCACCATTTTTTTTTTCTTCTTCTAATTCGACCGGCGATAAAAGCTCCTAAATTTGAATTTAGATTAGCGATAAATGGAGAAGATCAAGGCTCTTTTTCATTTTATTATATATTTTTTTTTTTGGTTTAGGAGACGATCTAATAGCGATATCGAGAGGCGAGAACTTCATCTACCTAGTGTTAAAATTTCCCCAAAAAAAAAAAATTATAAAATAAAAATTTGAAGGAAAAAGAAATCTATTTTTTTTTTTCATTTTTCTTTTCTCTCGTCATTTATATTATCTGTACACGAAATAAAATAAAGAGATAGATAAAAATGCAAAAAAAAAATTTGCTTGAAATGATCACTTTCCAGTAGCCATTAGCCATTATGAAAAGTACTGATCAAACATCAGATTGTCTCTTCTCTCCTTTTACATGATGAGCGCAAAAAAAAAAAAAGTGATAGAAATAAAAACTTAATGAATTGACATAGACTTTGGAATGTATTTTTAAAATTATTTCAATGTCTCTTTTATTTCTATATTCATTTTAAATGTCACGTAAATAAATGGGTTTTTCATTTTCTAGAGGAGTCAAAAATGTACTTTGTATTTAACTGTTCGTTTAATACATATGTATTTACTGAAATAAATACTGATATTAAAAGATATATTATATTCTGATATATATCTTCCAATAGTATTTAATTTAAAATTAATGTAGCTAATTGTTTGCCTTTTCAATATATTCAATTCTTTTAAATATTCGTTTATATCACTATTATCAACAATTTTTTTTAACTAATTAGTCAGTATTAGACGTTTGCTAATATTCATTTATTTTTATTTAATGGAAATGACACAGGACTCAATTTAAATTCTCATAAAATCAAAGATTTTTTAGTTTTGTTAAATTTGGTTTACTTTGGTTTTGCTTTCGGGGATGTTATAATATTTGTGGTATTTCATGTTTTGGAAAATTGATGGTATTTTACCGAGAATCTCTGCCGCGAAATACTCGGTGATTAAAACAAATATTTTCAAATATAAGTAAAATAATTATCCCGCTAAATAAAGAGACAAGCAAGCCCGGTGTATGTAGTGCAGAGATTTCCAAATCTTCTACGATTGGCTACATCGTAGGAATGATAACAAAATGTAATGCATTGCCATGCACAGTTTGGCACCTTATCCCGTTGCCGAGATCTCTTCCAGTGTAACTTCGAGATAGCTATTGCCATAGACTAAAGAATATATTTTACAAATACTTCAATGTCTCTTATTTTTTTATTCATCAGAATATAACTTATAACTTGAATAGATGGGTTATAATCGTAATATATTCTTGAATATCCTGAAGAATTTCAGCGTCAATCTCAAGTTCCACAACGCACTAGCTGAAAATTACAGCTATATTGCTTTTAATAGTTACATCACAAGCATCTCTAAGGCCGGGATTACACTTTAAAAGTTTGATAAAAGATCTTTCACACAACTTTTTCGCAAAAAAACAATCAATAAATCTTTTGTTTCATTCGCTCGAATGTAACAGATACGATTATTGGTTGCATTTTTTAGCTTTTATAAAAGAACTTTTCTAAAACGTTTTTATAGTGTAATCCCGGCCTAGTGGTGATACCACAATAAACTGTTTTTTAGTCTCACTCTACGTGACTTTCAAGTTCATACACCATGAAATTCCAATTATGTCTACTGCGTATCTCAGAGGCTAAATCATAAGATGAAGTTACAATTATCAGTATAATTAAATCGTGATTATATAATGAACTACAGACGCTATTTATGATTTTGTAATGTCTATAAAAACTCATTTGAAAAATTTACTTTCGAACTATTGTAGTTTAGTTCGATTTCAAAATTAAAAGAACGCAATTTAAAACAAAATCCTTAAAAAATAGTCAAATATTTCTATTCTTTGATGAGAAAATTGAAGACTGATTAGTTTAGGGAATATTCAAAGATTAGAACTAAAATGTAACCTCCATAGACTTTAAAATATATTTTTCAAATGATATCAATGTCTTTCTCATTTTTATGTCCGTTTTAATGTCACATGGCTAGATGGGTTTTTTAGTTGCTTGATTTTCCACCAAAATAAATTTCCAAGTTCCACGCACAATATTATTCAAATAATTTTCACAAATTGGGTAGAATCAATTTAGGAAATACAGTACGTATCCGAAGGAATATAAAATTGATCTAAGTATTATTTGAATTCGATTTTAAAAATTCAAACGATTTTCACAAAAAAGAAACATCTTCATAACTGGTCAAAATTTTATGTAACTTGCTATGAAGATTTAAAACGCAGTTTAATAAAGTTTTCGAATCTTAATTCATTTTAATTGTTAGCAATTATTCTTTCTAATAACCGAATATTTAAAATATATATATATTGGAATCTCAACACAGAAATAAAATTTTTCCTCGAAAAATATTCGAAATGTTATTACATTTCGAATTATATTATTACATTACATTACATTAATTATATTATCCATACGTAATTATTAATAGCTGTGATTCACAAGAAAAATTAATGATTATTGCCTAAGAAAACTATAAGAAATTTCACTAAAAATGTCGAATTTCTCGAACTTTCATTAAATAATAATGCTTCTTGATATCCATACGTAATTATTGTTTAGATAAATTTTCTATCGTCTTGTCACAATTTCAAAACTTTAGAATGTATCCGACGTATTATGAAACCAATACAATGCATTACAGTTGAATTCGATTTTAAAATTTCAAACGGTTTTCACAAAATAAAAACAGCTTCAAAACTATTCAAGATTTTGTATGACTTGCCATAAAAATATTCAAGACAATTTATTAACGTTCAACGAATCTTATTCCATTTTAATTATTATTACTTATTCTTTCTAATAATCGGATAATTAAAAACAAAACCACAAAATGCTAATTAAATAAAATTTCCCCTCCTAATATATTCGAAATATCATCAATAGTTACGATTCAATATAAACGATGACTCGTAAGAAAAATTGACAATTACTACCTAAGAAAAATTACATATTATTAACTAAGAAAACTGCATGAAATTGCTCTAAAAATTTTAATTTCGAATTCCCACTGCGAAATTATGCTTTTAAATCCACACGTGATGTGTTCCAAACAACGTTGTCAATTTCATAAATTCAAAACTACCTTAAAACAATATTAATGTTAAATTTTGTCAAATTTAGAACAAAATGACAAAGACGTTGAATGGAAAATAAATCCCTGATTATCAATGACCGTATAATAATCAATGACAACAAAGACAAATGTCCGAAAAACGCGCGACATCTCTACGGACACGACGTTTGGATAATCCCGCAGGACCAGACGCTGACCACCGGAGAGTCAATATACTAAGTAGTTCTCAGAGAAATTACAAAAATATAAACAATATTAACTATAATTATTCTTTAAATTTTAATTATTATTTCTAATAATCCAATAATCAGAATCTCGACAAACAATGAATTTTTCCTCTAAATAAATCAGAATATTGTTAATAATATCACGATTCAATAAAAACAGTGATGCATAAAAGAATAGTTATGGTCATTATCTAAGAAATGTTTTTCGAAATTGTGATAAAAATTTTAAATTTCTCGAACGACTGACTGAAAACAGTACTTCTTAAATTCCACACGTGATTTACTTTCAAAAGAATGCCAATTGCAAAAAAACTCCTTGCAATAAACCAATGTTGAATTTTGAAAATTCTCGGAAAAAAATGACGGAACAGCTGTGTGCATGGATCACTAACAATTATGCTAATTAACCACATCAATGGCAGAGGTCCGAAAATCGCACGACATCTCCACGGACACGACGTTTGTATGAAGCCGCAAGACTAGACGCTGAGCAAGCAGAAGTATTTATCAGTCAAATGACGAAAATGAAAATATTAATTAACTATTCTTTCAGTTTAATTATTCTTTCTGATAATCAAAATCCAATAATAAAAAACGAAATGGAAAAATCTCGACAAACGATGAATTTTTCCTCTAATATTAGAATATCATTAATAATCTCTATTGAATAAAAACTATGATGCGCAAAAAAAAATTAATGATCTAAGTAATGTAAGATAAATAATAATGATTATTATACATATACCTAAGAAATTTATACAAACTTAAGCTAAGAATGGTAAATTTCTCTAACCCTTCCGACTAAAAATCGAGCAAATTCCACACGTGATACATTTCAGAAAGGATGTCAACTACAGAAAAGTTCAAAAATTCCTCGCAATAGACCAATGTTGAAATTTGCCAAATCTCGGACAAAACGACCCAACAGCTGCACGGATTTCAATCACTGGCAATCATGTAAATCAATTACATCAATCCCGATATGCTCGCGATACCTCCACGGACACGACGTTTTGATAAAGCCGCAAGACCAGACGCTGACCACCGGCGAGTCGATACCCAAAATATATATCTAAACAAATAATAAAGCAATAACACTTACGTTTGAGGGGTTTCGGATTGGACTGTTTTCTCCTGGACATTTGGGAATTTCCTCGTCGGTCGACGTTATTCGTATGTATATTAAAGTTCACATATTTAGAAATGTAAATAAACAAGTTCCTTTCATGCGCGTCAAAATTGTTCGTGTTGTTTTCATGCCACCCGTCGATGAAGTGCTTTCACATGGTGCGTGTTGGTTGTCAACATCATCTCTTTTACTCTTACTCTCTGTATCTCACTCTCTCTCTCTCTCTCTGTCTCTGAATGTGAATCTTCTTGTTCCATGATCCTAAAACGGTTCGCTTACGTAAAAACAAGCCGGGGCTTTTGAATATGCGCCAAAATCACGCCAAATTCACATTTTTCAATGGTAGTCTTTCCCTTCAGCCAAACTTCTCTTTCCGTGTATTCCAATGCGTTTATTCATTTGTACCTTTTTTAATGTGTTTCAGTAGACATTTTTGTTTTTATATATCTAGTGGGTTATTGAATATTTTTTTCTATATTTATTTTATTCACTAGTGGAAAAAAAAAACATCGATAATTTTCTCGAAACTTACTTTCTAATAATTATACTGAAATTATTACCTCCAATTAAATTACTTGAAAAATATGAAATAAATTAATTTGATTCATAAAAAATTTCATTAAATAACATAAATTTATGAAAAAACTCATTAAATAACATTCATTTATGAAACAAATTCATTAAATAACATTTATGAAACAAATTCATGAAATAACATCCATTTATGAAACAAATTCATGAAATAACATTCATTTATGAAACAAATTCATTAAATAAAATTCATTTATGAAACAAATTCATTAAATAAAATTCATTTATGAAACAAATTCATTAAATAAAATTCATTTATGAAACAAATTCATTAAATAACATTCATTTATGAAACAAATTCATGAAATAACATTCCTTTATGAAACAAATTCATTAAATAACATTCATTTATGAAACAAATTCATGAAATAACATTCATTTATGAAACATATTCATTAAATAAAATTCATTTATGAAACAAATTCTTTAAATAACATTCATTTATGAAACAAATTCATTAAATAAAATTCATTTATGAAACAAATTCATTAAATAGCATTCATTTATGAAACAAATTCATTAAATAACATTCATTTATGAAACAAATTCATTAAATAACATTCATTTATGAAACATATTCATTAAATAAAATTCATTTATGAAACAAATTCTTTAAATAACATTCATTTATGAAACAAATTCATTAAATAACATTCATTTATGAAACAAATTCATTAAATAACATTCCTTTATGAAACAAATTCATTAAATAACATTCATTTATGAAACAAATTCATGAAATAACATTCATTTATGAAACAAATTCATTAAATAAAATTCATTTATGAAACAAATTCATTAAATAACATTCATTTATGAAACAAATTCATTAAATAACATTCATTTATGAAACAAATTCATTAAATAACATTCATTTATGAAACAAATTCATTAAATATAACTAACTCGTTAAAAATCAATCAAATATATCTTTTTTCCCCATAAAAAACAATAAATATAATTTTTAAATTTTTTTTTAAATTGTTGAATATAATTTTATTCAGTTGAATCAAAAAAAAAAATTATTGGATATAATTCATTGAGTAATTTGTAAGAAACCCAAAAACTCTTTTTTCACATTAAGACTTGAGGTATGTATGCGTAATGGTGCCTAACTCATATGGTCCTAATAAGGATTTCGACCCAAATTTATTAACTAATTAAAAAAAATATTTTTAAATACTATTTATATAAAATTTATATAAAAGAAATGTAATTCATTATATAAAAGAAATGTAATTCATTATATAAAAGAAATGTAATTCATTATATAAAAGAAATGTAATTCATTATATAAAAGAAATGTAATTCATTATATAAAAGAAATGTAATTCATTATATAAAAGAAATGTAATTCATTATATAAAAGAAATGTAATTCATTATATAAAAGAAATGTAATTCATTATATAAAAGAAATGTAATTCATTATATAAAAGAAATGTAATTCATTATATGAAAGAAATGCGCGTAATTTCATTGATAAAAATAATTCATTGGATTTAATCCATAAAAGTAATTCACACACTGAATTTAATTTCCTTTTCAAAATTACCTTTACTTTTCAAAATTTTCCACTGCTATTTTAACATTGACACTCTCTCTCTAACCTATCCACATTCTAATCAAAAATCTTCACATTTTTCCAAAAGACTCAATCACTCCCAAAAATTGAAACCTTTTTTGCATCCGCACAGAATGCTTCAAGTTTTTTGTCCCGTACAATTATTGATTGGAGCAATCTTCCATCAAATCCTTTAGACTGTACTTCAGTCTCTGATTTTGTATGTAGCATCAATCGCCTATGTCAAATCTCATCACCGCACCCTCTTGTAGAGGCCTTGGCCAAAGAATATTGTATAAATAAATAAATGAAATAAAAATGCTCTATGTTTATAATGAATTTTTAATTATAATTAATAACGCATATGAAAAATTATTTAATTTGATCATTTTTTGTTTTTAAGAAATCGAGAAAATTTGTTAAAACAGGTTCAAAATAATGACAAATATGCACACAAGGATATAAAATTCATTAATTACAAGTTCATAAAAACTATCCATTAAATTTAGATCATAAAAAAGTGGACGGCCACTGACAAACTGACTGCACACTTTACATATTGGTCAGATTTTAAGATCGTCTACTTGCAAAGAAAATACTTCAAAATAGTATGATGGTGGTTTAGTAACCTTGTATATTAGTAGGAGCTCATTATGGCATTTGTTGTGAATATGCGACGTACATAGTAATGTTTATGTGTATCAACAATTATTATAAAAATGGAAATTTATATTTTGTAATTAGCGTATATTATGTAAATATGTGTGGGTTTCGGAGAACTAACTTTGATGTTTTGCGAAGAAGGTTAGCGGAAGTTTTCAAAGACCGGTTGGAATCAGTAGGGGTGGTAAGTCAATGGGAAGAATTTAGTACGAAGCTCTCCTCTGTTTTGCACGACGTCATACCCTTTGTTCGAAAAAAGCGTGTTTGTACATCACACCCTCTATGGTTCACGGATAGCGTGCGGAACCTTTATCTTGAAAAGAAAAGAGCATTCAGAGAGTATAAAAGTGGACGAGGTGACCTATCATTGTTTACTGATGAAAGAAGACTGTTGAAGAAAGTGATAAGGGATAGTAAAAAGCAAGTTGAATCTAGGTTGGCAGATAACATTGGCTCTGACCCAAAATCATTTTTTCGATACGTCAATAATGGATGTAAGGGGACAGTTGGCCCCCTCTCGATAGGAGGCTCAAAAGTAGAGAGCAATGTAGGCATGTGTAGTGCTTTCAATGACTTTTTCGCGTCGGTTTTTAATGGAGATAATGATATTCGATATACGGGTGTTGCATGGGGTAATAAAACGCTCAACGATATTCAAGTGGAAGACGTGGAGGTCCTAAATCTTCTAAGAAATGTATGTGCAAGCAAAGCACCAGGACCAGATGATATCTATCCCAGGGTTCTCAGGGAAGGTGCTAATGAATTGTTGGGGCCAGTCGCACAGATATACAGGAGTAGTGTTGCTGAGGGTATCGTCCCGAGAGATTGGAAACTGGCTAACGTTGTTCCGATATTTAAGAAGGGTAGTAGAGAAGTGGTGTCTAATTATCGTCCAGTGAGTTTGACGAGCTCCCTCTCGAAAATTTTGGAAATTATCATCAAAAGGCAGTTTGTGAAGTGGATAGACGAGAATAATGTATTGTCGGATAATCAGCATGGGTTCAGGAAGGGGAAGTCATGTGTAACTAACCTCCTTTGCTTCTATGATTACGTGACTAAGGCTTTGGGTAAGAGCAAAAATGTCGACGTTGTTTACCTTGATTTCCAGAAGGCATTCGATCGGGTCCAACATGGCAAACTCTTGAAGCGTTTACACGAGATTGGAATAGGGGGCAACTTGCTGAATTGGATAGAATCGTGGTTAAGAGATAGGTCGCAACGAGTTATGGTGAACGGGGAATTCTCTGGTTGGACAGACGTCACAAGTGGAGTTCCTCAGGGAAGTGTCCTTGGCCCCATACTTTTTTCACTTTTTATCGATAAACTCGATCAGGGTATCGATGGAATTACTAGCAAATTCGCAGATGATGTGAAGCTAATGGGGGTAATCGGGAATGAAAGCGATAGGGAGTTGCTCCAGACCAACTTAAACAAGATTGCAGCATGGGCAAATGAATGGAGCATGACGTTTAGCGTAGATAAGTGCATGGTCGCTCATTTTGGTTCGAACAACCCACGGTTCTCTTACGAGTTGAATGGTGTCACTATCCCGGATGCAACTAGAGTCACCGATTTGGGAATTCTCATTGACGAGCGACTTAAGTTTTCTGAACATTGTTCAGCGGTTGTCAAAAAATCGAATAGAATGCTTGGTCTCATTTTCAGAAAGGTCTCTTCGCGTTCTCCTAAAGTCATTCTTCCGCTTTTTCGAGGCTTAGTTCGTCCTGGACTGGAGTATGCTGTAAGGTTTTGGAGACCATACCTACAGAGGGACATAGACTTGGTTGAAGGGGTGCAGAGAAGAGCTACGCGTGTCCTTATTGGCACACAGGGCTTGAGTTATGAAGAAAGACTTCATTTTTTGAATATGTTTACATTGGATGAACGCAGGTGTCGAGGAGATATGATCGAAGTGTTCAAAATTTTCAATGGGATGGATAGGATGGACCATGAACTTTTAGTACACCGCCAATCGACTGCTTTTACAAGGGGACACCAGTATCGATTGGTGAGGGACAATGCAAGGTTATGGTGTCGCAGGGAATTTTTCTCCAATAGGATTGTTAATAAATGGAATAGCTTACCCCCGGAGGTAGTAAATTGTAACACAATTGGCACGTTTAAAAAGAAATACGATAAACATGTTGGGGTAAATCGAGAAGCTATCCATTCTTAGAATAAGACAACCATAAGTATTCTTTATGGGCATTGTATAATATTTTATCATGTGTATATATTGTTTGTAATTTGTGTTAATTGCATTTTTAATTGGGTTGCTGTATTTTTGAAACATATGACAACCATATTTTTATGGGCATCTTTTTATCAGCCACCTCGTTGGGCATTTTGCCTGTTGTGGCGTTGTATTTGTATTTGTATTTATTTGTATAATTCAAATGTGATCGCTGCCACCCAGCACTGTGAACATGGGCTGTATTTGATTGTTCCCGCCGCACTTTTTTAGAATGATAGTAATTTGTAACCTTGAATATATATTTGTATGAGTTCATGGTGATATTTGTACCCAATACTACCTTCATACAGTAATGTTTTTGTGCATTCCCAATGGTATAAAAAAGGGAAATTTTTGTAAAGTAAATAATATATGCATGTAATTCAAATGTGAATGCCCAGCACTGTCAACGGAGGCTCTGTTTGATTATTCCCGTTGCAGAGCAGACTCTGTGTGAATTCTGTGTGTGTGTGTGTGTGTGTGTATATTGCATATTCTGCAATAGGTCAGGCAAAACTGCTCAGCACTGTGGACGGAGGCTTTGTTTCTTCGTTTCCCGTCGCAGTCGAGGCGCGGTATATATGTAATTTGTATACATTGTGTATTGTGTATTTTGATCATTCTCAAAGCTCTCCCACTTCAACATGCCAGCTTCTTTTTCTTCTTTCTTGCCCACAAGTCTTTTCCACATTTCTTTCGGAATCCCAGGCTGCGGTCTCCGGCCCTTATGTGCCACTGGGCGCACGTGCAATTTTTCTCCCTAGTCATTGGATTCAGTCACCCATTTTTGTCAAATGGCTTGTATGTTGCATTGGTTGATGGCTGTCTTCCTGGGGAGAACGACGCGAGTAATTCGAAACTTGCGAGCACGGGGCAAGGGGAGCCATCACTATAAATCTTTGCTTACTTTTCCGACACAACTCTGCCTCTTTTGAGGGAACGGAAGTAAGGTGCTTTGCATCAGTCCGGGGTTTTGAGCGGTTCTATCTATCTATCTACTCCAAAGTAGTTTAGACATTGGCCACAGTCCTTAACGACATAAGTTTCTAGCACATCATGGCAATGACCGAAGCATTCTGGAAATCAATTTTTTCTTTACTTTCAGTGTTTGATGAATGTGCAATACATGTAATTTTAAAAAAATTAGAAATTTACGAGAGCAGTTCATGAAATGCTCAAGTTGGAAATCCCAAATTATAAGGGTACGGTTGTAATTTGCATTTTTTGTCTTGTAAGAGGTTCTGCTTCAGAATAACGGTGCAAAAAAGTTGCATAAAGTAGATTGAATGCGTCATGAAATGCCAAATCACATTTCCCTCTTTGTTTTAAAAACTTAGAGCTTTCCGAAAGTTGTGTCAAAAAATTAGAACATCTGACTTGAACACTATTATTACATGAACATTTTCGTGCAAATTTACATCAATTTGATGGAATAAGTGTTATATGTCCTTCCTGTTTATATATATATATATATATGTGTGAATCTTTAATAATTAAATTTTTGCACTACGGGTAGAAAAAAGGGATATCTCTTCAAACGCAGAATTATGTGCTTCTTTGATTGGACAGAATGGGAAAACGCCTACTGATATCGTACGAATACATTGTGCTGTGGCCATGTTTCGCCATGTTGACCATGGATTTTATGCATCAAGACTGAATCTCCGGCACAGATCTTGATTGGAGTTTAGCCATGAATTTCAACTACTCTGTTGTAAAGCCGACAGCAGCTGGTTTGCAATTGATCAGCTGTTTTCTTTTAGCTCGACTCCCCAATCTCTTGATAAGATCAGCATCAGGTACAATTATCAGATATCACTTAATCGTAGAAATATCGATGCTGCTTGATACATATTTCGAATTCTTGATACGATCTGCGTTTCCCATCTTCAAAGTTTTCAGCTGCTGGAAACAAGAAATGAAGACCGATGAATCAGAAGACTCCACTGGATATTAGCCTTTCGACCCTTTGATTCCAGAAGTTGTATGGAGTTGTAAGGACTTGTATGAGAATTTAATTTGTCAAGATTTTGACCATGTTCACGAAGCCGTATAGATGCTGCAGCAATTCACACAGGAAAAACCTTTTATTAATTTGTAATTTGGAACTTGAGCATTTCATGAACTGCTCTCATAAATTTCTTGGGTGTTCTAATTTTTTTAAAAGGACGTGTATAACAGTATCACCAGAGTCTGACTATGCAATGAGAAAGGTCCTGGAGAAGTGTAAGAATTAAAGCCCCCTTCACACAAGATTGAGATGAAAAGGAAATGTTCTCAGTCAGTATATGAAAATTTGAGATTTTGGGTGTTGTTGAAATTGTTGAGATTCTGGGGCCTCTAAATGGTTAGGGCTGTGAGCGAATGCTCTAGTTCCCCACGCAGAATTTAGGCCTGTATTATATTTATTTTTCAGATCTGAATGTTGACTTTTGTCTTTCTTATCAGATGCAAAGTAAATGCTACAAAAACCGAGACTTTGAACCTCTTTCTCTCCAGTCTTTATTATTCGTGCAAAGGTAAACGTTATAATCAGTTAAGATCTCGTTATCAGAAGCTCTCGAGACCAATGTCAGTAAATAACGCCAGAAAAACGATAATGTTATTCACAGCAGGTGTTCTGAATAACTTCTCTAATCACTCTTTTTTTTCTACGAATCAATGCGATCTGATTCAATAACTTTTCAATTTATGATACAAACATATTACTTTACATATTTCTCCTTTTCAAAACAAATAAATCGTAAACTACAGTGAAACTTTCATACCATAACTCGTTTCATCAAAGAGGTGGACATTCAGAGAGATGGCTTTCTTTGTAGAAGTGACTTAAAAATATAGAGAGAAACTAACAGGACCAAAGGAAATAAGTGGTCCTAGTGGAAGATGACATTTTATATAATTAGTCTTTCAAAGGGCTTCCACTGTATTTATAACCTATTTTTTTAATGAAAATCCCTTTATGGAAATAAATCCAAATTCAAATGTGAACTTTCATATGGAGTTATATATTGAGGAGTTCATCATTTTAATTTCATTTTATACCAAAAATCACTTTTTTTGATTACTTTTTAAATGCTATACAAATATTATATACGACATCAAATTATATAAACCGTTTATCTTTACACATTTTCAAACGGAATTTTCCTTTCATCCACCTCTATTTAGGGGACATCTCTCTAATGTGCCGGTAGAACAGAGTCTTGAAGCGGTTTCATAGAATTTCTTACAGTGAATGATTTTTCCCAACTCTCAAATGATCCATTGGGATTATCAGAGTAGCGATTCAAGGTCAATTATCTCGACTCCGGTGCAAAACATTTTTATAGAAAATACAGGTGTAAATGGGATTTATTTACATATGTTTAATCGAAAGAATACATCAACACTCCAATTTAATTGATTAGAGTGTACTTTCAATTAGCTAAAATGGTTAATTAAGTGTAAAATATAGTTTTTCTTGATTTTAATGTCATTTATAAACACACAAAATCTTACTTATAAAAGTTGAACAATTTTTACCTAGAATTTTATTTGCAATTCCCACAATTTGGTACGATTTTATCTCTTTGAATAGGTAAAATTTTAGCAACTCTTAAAAAATTACTCCAACAAGGAATCAACTCTTTCTAGAAAAAAGTATTATATTCACATAGCCGTATTTTGTATGGAAATAATACTAAAAGATATGCATTCTAAAATACCAAAGAGAAAGTACGTGGTAAGTACATGTTAGTACATGAAAGTACATGGTAAATAAAATTATTTCTTTTACCATGTATTTGTCATGTGTATTCAAATAAATAAGGATCCGGAGGGTTAAAGGGGAACATTTTAGAGCCAAAGAAGTTTTCTTTAAATATATTCTTCAAGACGAATAGGAAATTTCTTAAAGGAAATCACGAGGAAACCAAGTTCGCGCACCAAACTCCTCAACCGCAATATATTTTAAATTATGAAATAAGAATCCATGCATTGAAGGATTAATTGATAAAGGGAACAGTGAAATCAGTACAAAAATCACGAAGATCAAATCACGAAAATTCTCTAAATATTTGGCTTTCAATCTCATCTAAAATTAAAACGCGAAAACATTAACACCACTCCGTAATGATTCGAAAAAGTAATGAAGTGTAAAATACTAGAGTAATGACGTCAAAATTACGGACGATACTAATTGTGAAAAGTCATCATTTGCACACACACACAACATATACATAATAATCGTTATCTCTCGTTATTATTTTTAGTTCTTCGCCCGAACCCTGAATCAAGCAACGTGTTAGAATATCAGAGGGGGAGATGTCGGGGCCATAAGTTGGCTTGATATGAATTATAATAAAGCATATTTGAACGTCCTGACCACGAAAGCGTTCTTATCTTGGATTCGCAGAGCACACGCACATCGGGTAGATATTCGTCGGTTCGGTTGGAATCATGTTATGGGTCTGGTAATAGTGGGTCGCATCGGCGAAGTAAAGAATCATGGCCTTACCTCCACCCCCTCATTCTCATATCTGGTTGCCTCAGAACTGCTCATTGAAAGTCAGTGCTTGGTTTTCAACCTCGTATCAGACTTTTTTTTTTTTTGCTGGAAACCAATGATGTGGTTTTTTTTCCTCCTCCTCCTGCAACTCCTCTATCCTCAAGAAACCAGTAATGGACAAAAAAAATAATGAAATAAAGAATAGATATATTTAGTCACGTGACCAAAAGAATACATAAAAAAAATTTTGTGGTTCTCGGAGATATATGATGGGTTCGTGATGATCATTCCTGAGTTTCATATGAATCCGAATTTTTATATGGAACGGGGGCGTCGCGTTCTTTTTACACGTCGCAAGAATTTTCTTGAGGTGCTGTGTAGATCTTCAATGTTAGTGTGGAATTACAATAGAATAATTTAGTTGCGATTTTACTAATATTTTTACTAATTTATTATTTAAAAAAATGTGTATGCGTGTGTGATACTGTAAATGTGAAAAATGCGGTTATTATGCATGCATACATACCAAGCATTTTTTTACTAAGTTTGATAAATTTCCCTAAGTTCATATACCCAAGAGTCGCGTCATTGGTAAACATGTTAAATTATACACTTTTATGATAACTCATACATGTATTGTATCATTATATCGGGGTTCGATTGTAAAATTTGTTATTTTATCTGGGTCCGACTGTATACTGAAGTGCCAAAAGACATGGGATACCTCTTAATATTGCTGCACTTCGCCGGTAAAAAGAGGTTCCACACGATATTTAAGGTATCCCATGACTTCAGTGCTGAAGTGTCAAAACTCATTGGATACCTCTTAATATCGTGTGGGAACTCCTTTTACCCGGCGAATGCAGCAATGTTAAATGGTATCCCATGGCTTTTGGCACTTCAGTGCCAAACGCATCGCACATACCAGAAGACTGATTTGGAATTTTTTTTTTATATTTATCAAATTCACAAATGGCACTATGGTATCATGCATAATCATAGATAAAGGTGATAAATTTCAATCATTTATCAATTTTACCAACGGTACTTGGGCATGATCCACAACTCCTGTAAAAGTGATAATTTTTTGTTTTCGTTTTCATCCAATTTACCAACGAACGCTTGGGTATTACGCATATTTCCCGGTATAAGTCATAAATTAATCAAACTTACCAAAACGGTAGCTAAGTATAATATCCGATTATTATGTATTATTGTCGATTTATTACGTTTACCGTAACATATACAATCGTAAATTTATGATGGTAGCAATTGATGTTTGATGCCAATTTTTCATCAACGGATGATTTCACCTTTACTAACTTTTTGCCGTTATTACTACAAATTCAGAAAAAGAATTAATTGCCATAAAAATTTGTCTTAAATACACAGGGTCAACGAAAGTCCTGGACATTTTGACAACACTGCTCAACACTGATTTTGTTCTCCAAGATATTTCAGTGATTTTACGGTATAATGGGGCTGCTGATTCCGAATCTGGCATATTTTGCCCAGTTTGCTCCAGTTTTTCTGGGAAAATGCACACTCTCAACAATGTGATTTGAATGCTGCTTATGCATTACCATTGAAATTTGATTTTCTGTTTATCTCGAAAACTGGAGCCAATCTCAGAAAATCAATGCCAGATTCGGAATCAGCAGCCCCGAAGTAACCTCTGAAAACAGTAAAATTTCCTTGACAACATGAAAAAAAATTTTAGCAGTGTAATTAATAGCAAATCATTGACACAAGAATGTGCGATATACATGAAATACTTGTCGTGGAAATTTCCTTCCTTTTTTTTCGAAAAATTTAAAAAAGTTCAAGATTTACTCACAGGTGGTTCTGTAAAACAAAAACACTCGTCATAACACACGAAATGCAAAAAAAACACGGCTTAATTAATGTTTAAGACAATTTGCGTTACATAAAACTGTCACATTTCAATGTGAGCGCCCTTTTTTTTTGCTCGGGTCACCTCAAAATTAGAGATAGGGTGCTAGGGTACATGAATGTGGTAGTTTTATACAACGCAAATCGTGATAAACATTAATAATGCACTGTTTCTAGCGTGTTTTTGTGACATAGCATGCCGGAAACACCACGATAATTATTTTGGTGCAAATTCCACCTTTTTATGTCAATAGGTTTAATTACTTTTTTTTTTATTAATTTTTAAAATGTGTCCAGACTCTTTCCTCACCCTGTGTATTTATCATTTTTACGATGATAGTGATCAATGATATTTTGTCGATTTCACTTCAACGAATGAATTTCATCTGCTGATGTTTTTGCTGTTTTGTATGCGTTACGTTAACTGCGATAAATCGGTTATTATGCCAATTGGCTCTGGCTCAAAAGTACGGTCATCTACTTGAATAATATATCTTATCATGGCAATGAGACCGATTTACCATATTTACCAATACGAAATAGCGATTCAGCGTAATAACCAGCAAATGTGACGAATTTAGTACGATTTATCATGGTTACGAACGACACTTGGGGATTATTCATAATCGCAAGTAACACCGATAAGTTTTCAGTATTTATTAAATTTACAATCGATGCTTTGGTATTATGCATAATCACTGGTGAAAGTGATAAATTTAGGGAAATTTATAAAACTTACCGAAATGGTCGGCCAGATTGTGCATAATAGCCGGATTTATCACTTTTACACCGTAGCAAACGTATTATATTCATCAATTTATGATGATAGTAATTGATGATATTTTTGTCAATTTCACTACAACGAATGATTCGATCGTTAGTAATTTTTTGCAGTTTTGTACATATTTCTAGAAGTTTAGAAAGTAATTAATTGCCATAGAACTTCAAAATACTATTTTTTTCATTAATATTTTGATTTATTTTTTGATTTTAATTTCATCCTATTGTATTTGCTTTCACATGTATTTTAAGCGATTTATTACAATTAGTCAAAAATTATTTTGGAATTCGATATTTTAATACTAGACATACAAATTATAATAAATTCGCATTAAATTATTTTTTTTTGCAATGTTAAATTTTTTTTTCAAATATAATACATTTTAAATTGTATATAAAATTTTTTGAAATTCGAAGATAGTTATTATTAAAAAAAATAAAATTAGTTTTTTTTAATTTTCAAAGTTCGTTAATGCATGCAGAAATTAATCTAAAAAGAAGTAAAATTAATTCTTATAAATTCATGCGTCAGAATGTCGTTGGAGCGAGAGGTATTTAATATTTTACCTGGAGTTACCAAACTGTTCTCTACGGAGCACCAATTGCTCTGCCAATGATTCCTGGGTGCTCCGCCATGAGATTGGAAAACAAATGATTTCCCCCGGGTATATCAAAAATTTATATTTTTATTCGACTAGCTGTCACCTGTGGCTTCGCTCGTCGATGATTCACCCGCCCTCACACCCGGAAAGTGAGAGAACGCGGGTTGGAATCCCCGCACGACCGTCCATGTCCGGTCGCGTTCAGTGCACATGAGCTCCAAGGAAAGATCGCGATATTCGTTGCAGTGTAGTATAGAGCAGTGGTTCTCAACCTTTGGAAGCCCGCGGCCCGGTTTCATTCATTTTTGTAAGTGGAAGGCCCGGTCAAACACATGATTAACGGAACATGAATGGGGGAAAAGGAAACGGCAGATTAGTAGCGGCCCAGTATGAATGATGTCACAGCCCAGTACCGGGCCGCGGCCCGGCGGTTGAGAAACACTGGTCTAGAGGTCTAGGGCGTTCATCTGGAAAGTTAGAGGACGTGGGTTCGTTTCCCCGCAAGGGCTGTTGAATTTTCTCTCTTTCCTAAATATATTTTCCCATCAGCCAGCTATTAAAAAACCTTCGTATGGATAGCGGAGAGTGACATCATCCTCGGATAAAGATTAGTTGCACACCTGTCGAGCGTGACTTTTGGCTTTCCTGTGAACGTTGATGAACTTTCCGCCCCAAAAAGTGCTCCATGACTTAAATTGGGAACCATTGCATTAGATCAGTGGTTCCGAACCTTTTTTCCTTCCCGCACCCCTCGGATAATACGTTTTATATTCAAGGGTTTTTTTTCCGTAATTGATTACATTAATTATCCAATAATTGATTTCTATGCATTATTTTACTTCTTGTTTAATTACTTTTCGGCAATGGCTAATATTTTATTTTGGCTCCATTTATTTTATTTCTTTAAACGCATAAACGAAACTAAAAAGAAAAATTACCATTTTTTACTGGTTTTTTTTTTATATTAAAGTCGGAAAAGAAAATTCATTGAATACTTCCTTACTTATTGATTCCAGTCGCAATTACTATAAATCAATGCTTCTTGTGTGCGTCGTGTGTTCACGACAGTAAGCACAACGTGCTAATAACACAAGGTACCAATGTAAACAAACCACAAAAAAGTTTTAGCAAATACTGTAATATTTTTCCCCAACTGAAATGTAAAACAAGTACAATCGCTAATCGAAAAAGAAACCTTTACAACGCAAAATTCGTATGACGCATTTCTCCGAGCAAAAGTCAGAAGATGAATCATCAAGATATTGGTATGATTCATATTTTTTTTAGGAATTGATAAATTACATTTTTATCATCATTTTAATTTTTCTGAATAATCAGTCAAAATGTTATAATTTTTTTTCCATCTCGAACCCTCAAAAATACCTCACCCCGGTTAGGAACCACTGCATTAGACTATAGGCAATTCCAAACAAGATTTGAAAAAAATAAGGGGATTTATCGTTGCAACGAGATTTCACTGTAGTTGTATTTTCAAACAAACAATAAGCACATTAAATTTAAAATAATCGTACTTCGTCAAGGACGTAATATTAAGACATCATGTGAAATTTCAAGTATTGCGACAAATTTACCTCATCTTTGTTTCAAATAGCAAAATTTGAAGCATGAAATGTTATGTAATTACTAGTGTGGGATTAAAGTATTAAATTTGGATTTGATTTAAAATATATAAAATTCTACCGTTGATAAAAGTCAATAAAATTTTATTTACAATCAAAAAGCTAAAAATAAAATGCGTTCTGGAAAATTTAATTAAATTCGAATCATTTATAGATATAAATATTGCACAACTTGACAATAACTATTCTTGTTATTCAGTTTTATTTATATTCAATAGATGGCGCTTTCAAGAAAATTAATTGCAATGAATTCAAATTCACATTTTGTTGATTTAAATTTTTGTCTTACAATATATTATTATTAGGGATACGTTAATTACCGCGACAAAGGCGAAATTCATGAAATAAATGCGATAAATACGAAATTTGCCAACTTTGACGAATAAATGCTGAAATTGATTTTTTTTACTACTTTTTGGCGAATTCTAGGTAATTTACACTTTTTTGAAGTGGAAAGTCGTAATTTTCCTCAGTACTTGTGAGCGTGCTTGAAAGGGACACCACAATCATCACTTTTTTCCCCCTTCGACATTGTGTTAGATGTAAATACAGTCGAGTTCGGTTATAACACATCCCTAGGTGACTAGAGAAGTGTATGTAATAACCGACGTGTATGTTGTAGGGAGGAGTTGAAATTAGATTACTCAGCTATGGCATATATATGCATTATTGAGATTGTCGTGGGAAAAAATAAGCTTATGCCTCACATAATTGAAATATATATCATGAATATAGTTTTTGATTTTTGTATCTGGAAGTTTTGGAAATTTATTTAGAAAACGAGATAATATATATATATATATACAACAACATGCATATATTTTTTGAAATGTCAATGATTTTTTTGAGTTTATGCAAGTAGTTTGTCACTTTGAAGTGGACAGTATTATGCAATTAAAGAATTCAGAAAAAATAATCCCACTGATGTTCATGAATTCACCAATCAATAATACACTTGAAAATTAGCCACCAGTACTCCACTCATTTTCTTTTGGTTTCTTATATCCACAGCGTATGTTTTAAGCAGGTTATGTTATAACAGAGATTAAAATGTAGAGACGTGAAATTTTAAGGATTTCACAACCGTATTTTTTATCCACCGTTATGTTATAAGTGTACCCGGCTGTATATGCAACTTTTTTGAATTTCGGGAAATGATGCTATAAAAAGGATTTGAAAAATAAGGTTAAATTAATATAAAATATATATATATATATATATATATATATATATATATATATATATATATATATTTTTTTTTTTTTTTTTTTTTTTTTTTTTTTAATGCAAAGAATTTTCTTTTTGATTTAAACCGTTTCATTTATTCGAGTTGTTGTTTTTCTGTGTGTGTGAACGAAAGTGAAATTTTTCATTTGTAATTCGTTATTGTGAATAAATGTTAAATTTCTGATTAAAAAAAATTTTTTTTTGCGAAATTTACGTGTCCCTAATTATTATATATATATTGCTTATTTTTCATACTATAACTATCTTACGCAGGGGTTCTGAAACTTTTTCCCACCCGAGACGCACCTTTCCCCTATCCAATGCTTATCTTCGAGCTCCGCCGTCTTCCCCACAGAGTAATAATACTATAGCTTAAGTCTATGGTCTTCCCCCAGAGCTGTTTAATAAAGAATATCTTTGAAAAACGTTTGTCAGAGGCGCTGCGGGCGCGCCATGGCACCGCGGGGCCCGGTTTGAGAACCCCGCTCTAACGAAAAAATATATAAACTTGTACAAATTTCCTTAAACAAATTAATCTTTCCAACAGAAATATTTTGTTTTCGATCCAACTTAAAAAATCGAAAAAAACACCAAAAAAATAATGCAAATATTAAGGCACTAGGGGATGAAATTCCACACAATTTTATGGTTTTTTTTTTTATCATAGATTAGCGCTATGAAAAGAAAGAGGGAAAAATTGCTTTTTCAATGGACTTTCTTTATTATTCTATATAATTGAAGTTGCTATTCGATTTAACAAACATTTAAAAAATCGATTTTTACCATTTCGAATGGAATTAAATCATATAATTCCAAAAATAAAATTTCCCAGCACTTAGTTATAACAATTAATACAGTTAGCTTCGTTAAAGGGTCACTCTTTAGAAATAAAAATTATGATCCAGTAAGCAGAACTCCTTGTGACCTCCCCACGGGCTCCGCGGCCACTCCAGCAAAATAAAAAACAAAGAGTAAAATTTAAAAAAATTATTATAAATTTTTTTAAATAGTAAAAAATAAATCAGTAACTTTGATGGATAATTAAAAAATGGGCCTATGGGGCTCCACCACAGAATAATTTTTTTTACTTAAGAGGGCTCCGCGAGTCAAAAAAGGTTGAGAACCGCTGTCCTAAAGTATTTATGTTGTTAGAGTTGTGCGTATTTTGCGTTCTTACTGGTGCTGCCATCTGCGTTCCATATTTTGAAGTGAAGATGTAAATGCTTGAATTATCATGCTAGTATGTAAGTATCATGTTGACGGTCTGCCTGCTCTCCTTGGAGAGAAATGCTCTCTGCTTTTATAGGCTGCGAAACATTGTCGATAGACGATGAAAATGATGGAAAAATAAACAAATTTTGAAAAACCATACTTTTTTTCCTTTTTTCAAGATATCGCATGAGGAAAATTAATTGTACATTGTTTAAAGTTTGAAAATATTACCCCAAAAAAGTTTCGAAACGTTGATTTCTTGGAAAACTTGGCATAATAGAAATATCGACGTGGAGAATTAAAACATCACAGCCAAATATTTCACGCGATATGGCACGAATTTTCTTGGATTAATCTCTCGATTTATGTTTTTAACTACAATTGAACTCGGTTACAACAACTCCGAATGTAACAATACTTCGGTTATAACGCCAATAACATAACTAATGATTCCGACTAATGCCTACAGAGAATAATGTTAATAAACCTTGCTTTTAACATCAACAAAAACACAATGTGTTCGTATATAACGACACATTTTTATCATCATTCCTAATAAGGTGGTACCTCTGCTAATAAAGACTATTCGTTTCGGAATCACGTTCGTTAGTAGAAATTTTCGCTAGTCGAAACGTGATTTCTCATAGTTTCCTATGGGAAATCGTTCTAGATACCACCCAAAAAAATGTAAAGACAATTCTTTTAAGAAAAACAGAAAATACCAAGGAGTGCTCTACGAAAGTCCAAAAACTGTCCGAAAACAAAATTTACAGGAAGATGAGATACCGAAGACCTTTTTCGTATGCACTTAACCAACACCAGCTTCAGTCTACAAAAGCTGGTCTACTTAATCAGTACTTTTGGAAATTTTTGTATGTATACAGGGTGACAAATTGTGATTAAAATGAATTTCAACAAAATATTTTGCAGGTTATCGTACTCGTTCGCATGCATTAATCTCTCAATTAGCTAATGTTTCAAACTACAATCGTAAACAAGAAAAAAAAATATTTATAAATCTTCACTTATTTGTTAAAAAAAACCCATTTTTCAGCGATTTTAATTCTATTTTTTTTTTCAATTCAACCATTCGTCATTTAAAACATATTTTCACCTGTCGCCTCATACTTAATTCGATCGTTCTTATTTTTTTTTTTATCTCTAAAAGAACGAAAAAAAGTAATTTTTTCTTCATTTTCCTATTATTATTATAAATGTCATCCCCAAAAAAAAATTATAATTACAATAAGTAAAAGAGAGAGAGAGAGAGAGAATAAAAAACCTACTCATTGAAATAAAACGTATTCTCTGAAAAATATCTTATCTTTACGAAAATAACCGTGAAAAGAGAGGAAAAACGGAAAAGAATAGAACAAAAAAATAAATCCCAAAAAAAAAAACTTCTTATTTCTTGTACTCAATCTTACTTATACAGCAATCAGTACTAAGACTTTATTTTAATCTTCGCACATTTCTCACATGATGTTTTTATTCGGTATGTGAAAAAAAAAAAATTGGGAAAAAAAAAGAAGAAATTTTTGTGTCTTTTTGAAGGACTTTTTTGCATTAATTACGTCTTCAGAGCCCCCCTTTTTTACCTTATCTCTTAAAAATAAGAAGGGAAAAAAATTATTCTTTTCTCGTATTTTTCACACACACACACACAAAAAAATGTGATTTTTTATTCTAATTGAAGACTTATAACGGGATGTGCGGAATAAGATAATGTAAGAGAGAGAGAGAGAGAGAGAGAGGAGAAGAGTAAAAAATTTAAGCAAAAAAAAAATAACTTTTTCTTATAAAACTTCTGCGATTTTAATTACTTCTATATCTAACAAACACTGATTTAAATATTTTAGAAACTAATTGTCAGTAGCGACAGGTCACGTAACCATTCCCGTTTTATTTTATTTTTTTTCATAGCTCCGGATTTTTTTTTTTTATTATCTCCCGTTTTTTTTACTGTTTTTTTGGAATTATTTGTTTCAGGAGTGCGAAATACTTGATAATGTATTTTTTTTTTTTGCTTTTTGTTTTGTACAGAAGCGTAATTTACATTCTGATGAACTAAAATGCAGTGAAGTTTCGAAGATAACGCTGCAAAAAAAAAAAAAAAAGACTGAAGAGATGTTTTCTTAGACTTTAAAAATTTTTTTTTTTTGCTAATTTATTTTGAATTTATAATTCATGTTTAATGTATGTATGTATGAATGAATAAGTATCCGTGATATGGCCGGCAATTACGTTTATTAATGATGGAGATAACAATGTCTTTTTTGGTGAATTTTTGGTTTTACATTAAAAAAAAAATTCTGAAAATGCCCTTTTTTTATTTTTGAAATTTTTATATAGATGTGTTCTTCTTTTTCAGTAAATTTATATCGGGATTTTTAATTGATAAGATATAGAATTTTATGAATTCAGTATGATGGAATGTGATTAATATTGAAATTGGTATTTTCTGACATGGATATCCTACTGGTATTCGAATTGGCATTACACTGATATGCAAATTGACATTATAGTGATATGGAAATTGACATTATACTCATATTGAAATTGACATCATGCTGATATTAAAATTGACATAATACTGGTATTGTTATTGGCATTATACTGATATTGAAATTGACATTATAGTGATATGGAAATTGACATTATACTCATATTGAAATTGACATCATGCTGATATTAAAATTGACATAATACTGGTATTGTTATTGGCATTATACTGATATTGAAATTGACATTATAGTGATATGGAAATTGACATTATACTCATATTGAAATTGACATCATGCTGATATTAAAATTGACATAATACTGGTATTGTTATTGACATTATACTGATATTGAAATTGACATTCTTCTGACATTGATATTGACATTCTACTGGTATTCAAATTGGCATTATACGGATATTGAAATAGACATTATGTTGATATTGAAATTGACATTCTATTGAAATTGACATTCTATTGAAATTGACATTCTATTGATATTGAAATTGACATTCTATTGATATTGAAATTGACATTCTATTGATATTGAAATTGACATTCTATTGATATTGAAATTGACATTCTATTGATATTGAAATTGACATTCTATTGATATTGAAATTGACATTCTATTGATATTGAAATTGACATTCTATTGATATTGAAATTGACATTCTATTGATATTGAAATTGACATTCTATTGATATTGAAATTGGCATTCTATTGATATTGAAATTGGCATTCTATTGATATTGAAATTGACATTCTATTGATATTGACATTCTATTGATATTGACATTCTATTGATATTGACATTCTATTGATATTGACGTTCTACTAATATTGAAAAATTTACATTCTTCGGATATTGAAAAATTTACATTCTTCGGATATTGAAAAATTTACATTCTTCGGATATTGAAATTCGTCTGATATTAAAATTTACTTCTTCAGATATTAAAATTGGCTTCTTCAGATATTGAAATTGACTTCAGATATTGAAATTGACTTCAGATATTGAAATTGACTTCAGATATTGAAATTGACATTAATTAACATTATGCTAATAATGAAATTGACATTATACTGGTACTGAAATTGACATTATACTGGTACTGAAATTGACATTATACTGGTACTGAAATTGGCATTATACTGGTACTGAAATTGGCATTATACTGGTACTGAAATTGGCATTATACTGGTACTGAAATTGGCATTATACACTGATATAGAAATTGACATTATACTGATACTGAAATTGACATTATACACTGATAAGAGCCAATTTCTAAATTGGCATTACATGGGATTTTGAAATTGGCGTTACACGGATATTGAAATTGGCATTATACTGATACTGAAAGTGGTATTATATACTAAATATACTAATATTGGCATTAAACGGGATGCTGGACATTGGTATTATACTGATATCAAAATTGGTATATTTTTAGAAGCATCTTTTTTCAGCCAAGTAGTTGGGTTTTTTGCCTTTGTATATACTGATATTATATACAATGTATAATGAAAAGTATAATACTGTAGTTATATTATATCAGTATAATGCCATATTTTGCCATTGGCATTACATTATTAACTAACAACATATTGAAGTAAAATGAGAGAAATATATTCACCCATTTCACTATATTAATGAATATTGTTTATTCAAATTAACTCAAATAAATTTGAAACAGTTATTATCAAAAAAAATTAGTTTGTTATTCAATCAACTAATAAGTAATGACTAATTTTTACAGACACCTCAGTTTGTATGATTTGTTACGGACTTCATTGTTTTTTCTGATGGATGTTTGATGTCATGTCCGGCAGTTGAGAAATGTTCTTCTAGGCCACCTTGCCATCGTGTGGGGGGGGGGAGGATTGAGATGACCCAGGTTCTGTCCTCGTAGTCGGAACAGTGGTGGGGCGCCCCTAAGTTGGTTTTCTGTGACTTTTCAAGGTTTACTACGAGGTGCAATTCGAGCAGATTGATTAGTATTGACATAAAGATAACAGACCTTCAACAGCGAAAGTAATCTCAAGTATCATACTCCTCTTTTAGTTTTAAACACAGATGGCAGCACACGCCATACGTACTGGATATGTGTACAGACTTTCCTTATGATAAACAGCCGTGATCCCCTGTTGCGACACAGGGACAATTAGCTATCATTTTACTGCCGAAGAGGTTGGCTGTGTCGGTATTGATTGATATTGAACCTAACCGTCCATTCATTTTAACTCTTCAACCGGCATTGACGAGATATTACGCCTCCTTAAAAGCGTAAGTATTACCACCCACTCGTTGGGTTACTAGAGCATGGCCACCAGTTTCCGACCTTCTCAACTTATCGGCAGTAACATGCTATCGAACGGTGAAGTCGGAGTTTAGTTTTATTGTACAAAATAATAGTAGCTCCAACTGCCTACCAGTAGTTGCTTGACAAACGACAGCGTTTATCATCTTTTAGTCATATTTATAGCCATGTAAATTCATTTGGGTGTACTTAATCTGTGACAATTGGTAAAAAATGATCAATAAATTAGTCCATTAATTATTACTTATTCCAGTTTAATCCTAGTGAGGGAAACTGAGATTCTCCAACTTAATAACGACTATAACTCGACTATAACAACAATATCATTCCACAAATTACTTTTTTTTCTTCATTGTGCGAATGAATCTTCGAAAATACTCTTTGGAAATACAGTTTACGCCGCTTGATTTAATTCCATCGAGACTGAGGGTTTCTGATAACAATAGCCAATTGATAACTGTATCCCAAAAAATCCCGTTTGCAAGTACGGTGACCATACATTCCGTTCGGTCGAGCGGGATGTATGGTAACAGATATTGGTAAAACTATTTGGATAGTTTCTTTTCCTTACATAATTGAATTCAAAATGCTCAATCTCGTTACAGTTTTTTCCCATTATAAAAAATGATTTTATTTTATTCCTTTAAGGGACACGTGACGTTCAAATGAAAATTTCTTATTGCTGTATATTTCTTACTGAAAAATCCTTTAATGATATTTCAGCATCGATATAATAAGAATAACTTAGGTCTCATAGTTGAAAAAATATATGTTTCAACAATTTTGGTGCCTTATTCAGTCACCAAAAGGCGCAAAACTGGAACGATCATTTTTTGGTCATTTTTGTATTTTGCATCTCAAATTTCATTGAAAAGCATTACATTTTTTGGCTCTGCGGGCATATATTCATGAATTGCAACATCTAGTTTACTGCGTGATTTTTTTTTCGTGATAATCGTGGCAAAAAAAAAATAATTGAAAAATGATGAAAAATTTGCAAGTTTATGCCATAAAAACAAGTTTATAATTTTATATCCAACAATGGGTGCTCATAATGCGAAATGCATGATAAAAATCATTGATATATACCTACAGAGCAAAATTAAAAAATTATGCTTTTCAATGAAATTTGAGACGCAGGGGACAAAAAAATTACCAAAAAAAGTACCGTTCCAGTCGTTCGTCTTCTCCTGACTTCTTATGAAACCCCAAGCTGCGGTCTCCAGCCCTTATGTGCTACTGGGGGCACGTGAAATTTTTCTCCCTGGTCATTGGGCTCGGATATCCATTTTTAGCCAAATGGATTCTATGTTACATCGACGTAATAGCTGTCTTCATAGGGAGAACGACGCGAGTGATTTGATACTTGCGAGCACGCGGCAAGGGGGCCACTTCTATTAATTTTTCCGACACAGCCCTGCTTCTTTTGAGGTAACGGAAGTAAGTTGCTTTGCATCAGTCCGCGGTTGTGAGTGGTTCTATCTATCTAACCGTTCCAGTCTGGTGCCTCTTAGTGCCTATAAATGGCGCCAAACTTGTTGAAACACACACACATTTTTTTTAAACTAAGAGAACTTAAATTTTCATTATATTGACTTGCAAACGGTTTCAGAGCTATTAGGCCATGGTCTAAGAGATTTTCTTCCTGACGTTTCTCCCACATCTTTGGCAGGCATCACCTGAGGTTATTGGGACGTAAGTCTCCGCTGCAAGCGAGAAGAAAATCTCTTAGACCATGGCCTAATAGCCCGGAAACCGTTTGCAACTCATTGAACGCCGGCCACGAAAGCCTCAGGCAATATGCCATTATATTGATACTGTAATTCCATCAAGGCAGGCTACTATGTCTCCACTCAGCATTTCATGCTACAAGGAATCGAAAAGTGTGTCTGTGGTGTATTGGTTAGAGCACTTGCCCGGTATGCAAGGAAACAAATCACTTTTCTTTCCAAATATTAGTTTCGGCATAACATCCAGAAAATGGAATTTCTCAGCTATTAAAGCATTGTTAGCAAGAAATATACAGCAATAAAATAAATTTTCATTTCTTTTTGAACGCCATGTGTTTATAATAAAAGCTAAAATCTTGCAATTTTTTATTCAGGCCTTGCGTGAATTATAATGAAACCGTTTAATGCGCAATGCGTTTCGTAGATTCCTTGGGAAAAAGTCTCTCGGTGGAAGAATTTTCAATCTGGCCAGTTGAAAGAAACTGATCAAGAACTGAAGGAAAGGGATTTTTTTCTTCTTGTATGTTCTTTTTGCCTATAAGAAACCCATTGTGCAAAAGCAGCTCTACCCGTACATAGAATCACAGCGAATACTACGGACTTATCACGAGATTAAGGACTGAAGTGTTTGTCAACAAAGGTATTTGTGGGGGTGGAGCGCGTGGAGAACACCTTATAGCCCTCTATACAGTCTTGCAGCTTGAAACGGTAATTTACAGAAAAAACAAAAGGTACGTTAAACTTAATACAAATACAAATACAAATACAACGCCACAACAGGCAAATTGCCCAACGAGGTGGCTGACTTAAGAACATCATGGATCCCCGAGCCATTTTTTAGAGGCCCTACCTACCACTGCTACACCACATATGCACCCCCCAACCCCGCGAAACCCCCCCAACGAACCCCCAACGAATCGGTACATGCGGGAATGTGCGTGTACGTGTAGTGCAACCTGACGTAAAGTTTGTTTCTGTGTAATGCTTGTTATGTGTAGTGCTGTCATCTGCCCCCAGTTTTCACTTCATTAAGGCTAAAGAATGGGCAAAAAAAAAAAAAATTGCGACAGAAAATTGATACCATTGTCCAAGTCTCGATGACAATGAAATAATTTTTTCCCACGTTATGGTAGTGCTCGGTTCCGTTCTCCGGGAAATTGATAACAATACTCGAATTATAACATTATCCGTGATTTTAATAAGCAGCGTCGACTGCGTCGAGAAACGTCAGTTAGAATTCATTTTCGTTGTACATTTCACTCCGGTAAGACGCTTTTACATCTAGGAAATGCCTCTTTTTGAGGCCTAACCTAAACTCAAATAAGTTTAACAGTTTTTAGGGTTTTTGGTCATGGGTATCGACACGGTTAGGTACAGATCTAGAGGTGGTTGCCAATGTCTTCGATTGATGTTTTTGTTGTTCATTGTCTTACCTGTTACGTATGCTCAGCTCTGTGGATAGGAAAGGAACCGATCATCTTGACCTTTTTGGCCGATTGAGTACCCTTTGCTAGGTTGAGTACCCTTTGAGAACCCTTTGCTTTCAATCTCTCATTCACATCATTTGAGGTCTGTTGCTCAGTTAAATTACACGTAACATCGTCGCGGCAATTTTTTCACTGGCTAACGATTTCTAGTCACTGGGCTAATGGTGCCGGGTTTTGTAAAGTAGAATTTGGTCTTCCTAGAGCTGAGCTCGAATCATTCTATTCAAAACTCATTTTAGGAAAGCGAAGGTCTATGAAAATATCGTTTTACTACTTTCAGATGAGCCAGACAAAACTGACCACAAACTTTATGTCCGCAGCAAAAAAAAAAAATCCTTGCGTCTCTCCAGAGGCGTACACAGGGAGGTACACGGGGGGCCCCGTCTGCACCTCCAAAGCCGACCAAAAATTAAAAAATAATAATAATAACATTTCGGTAAAAAGTTAATATGTATCAAAAGAAAATACCTGTTAAATTCTGGATGCGCGTGAGATATGATTTGTGTCCGTAACGTCAAACGGTGCGATGCAGCCCAGCCGGATGAAGGCCGTTTTCTGTAAGGATCTTTGAAATATCAGGCTGACCCATCCGGCATATTTAAACGAACGTGCGAAGTCAGTATCATCGCCAGAGCCAAACCGAATTAATAAACCAACCACGCCACTCCCCTTCGCTCTGCTCTGTACCCATGGGAGATGCAAGCTGGCTACCCCGAGGGTGTGCCATGGCGAAAAACTGGCCCAAACAAACCCATCGAGACCTGGTACGAACACGACGACGAACCAGCGATACATTTGCAATGACAATAATTACACCGAGGTAAAAGGCACCAGGCACATAAAAGGGGTGCCCGTACCCCCTCTCCCAGACCCAAAAATTTGAAAATAATTTTGTAAAAAAATTTAAATACTTATCTCTTTCAATTCAAAATGGTTCTTTTTAGGTTAGTAACTCGAAATTTCATTGGAAGAGATCATAGGCGGAGATTGACTTGGAAGTCTGGGGGGGGGGGGACACGATGATCATGATATCAGCTCATATATACATTAGTTCAGTCGACCCCACCTTAGACGTTGGGGGGGGGGCGGGCAATGCTCCCCACGCCCCCCCCCCCTTCCCGTATCTCCGCACATGGAAGAGATTCCCCTCCAAGCACGGCATACCATCTTCAGGGCCGTTTTAAGTGCATCATAGCCTCCCCAGAAAAGTGATTTTAATGATCCCCCACCTGCTAGAAATACCTGTGTAATTGTTTTTATACTTTCTCACAAAGATGAGGTACCTCTGCTCTTAAGGCCCCCGAGCCGTTAAGATCCTATCCCAAAAATTGGTCCTATGCACGCTACTGGACGTACCTCATTCAATCGACGGGTAAAAAACGTGTTAAGACAAAAAGCACGTGGCTATTTTCCCCCTAAATCCGACGAAAACGCGATAAGATATAGCGCCATCTAACGGAAAGTAAGAAAGAAATCATTGTTTGCGTGTCTTTCAAGAGATGGCAGCACTACATTCAGGTGTGGTTTTTGGTATATTTTGAGTAATTATTTAAATTATTTGCGAATTAATATCATTTGAATTGTTAAAAACGATTATAAAAACGAGATTTTATTCAAGAAAATATATTATGCATATATACGAGTATCAAGTGATAAGGTTAAAGATTCAAAATATTGTTAATTTATATTTTATGGAGTTGCTTAAAATATCCGACTACGTTGAAAACGTCATTTTAGAAGAAAATATGGATTTTCATTTTTTTATTTTATATAAAAGCCCTATTTGTTCTGATTCTAAAACGGGCCTTGTTTTGTTTATATGATGCTTAGAATCAAAGTTACGTTCACTTTGGTGTTGCATTTTTACATACAAGTAATACGCGAGTAAAGACTTTAAACGTGTTTTACGAAGAATACTATTTTTGACATTTTACTTGAATTTGTGACATGATTTGTAAACATTGATGCATTGCATACTTACGAAATTTTAATGTGATATTTTGCTATATATTTTTGAGGTTATGACCCAAAATCTAAGGTCTATCACATATATTTTTTGAATTACAGTGTTTTATAGACAAAATGTAGGATGAAATTTCAAAAAATTCACACGTACTTAAACATATTCTGGTGTAACTTATGAACATATCATGCAATCCTTTAAATTTTGGTTCATAACCTGCAACATTACTAGCTAAATGCACTGTGAAAATCACAAAGAATTTCATTAATAAAAATTTTTGCAATCGTGTTTCGAATATCACATCAATTTTGCCTAAAATTTGACATAAAAACGACTTTTTCATAGAAAATATAATAGATAGACCAAAATTTGTCTCTGTTTTCACCATTTCGAGACACTTTCTATCAAAAAATGTATTTAAAGTTCACTCCAGAACCATTTTAAAGAAAAGTGACAAGAAAGGTAGTCGGATAACCTTAAGAGCAACGCAAGATGTTGGTTGTAAAGTAAATATAATTATTTTGAATACTTAAATCAACACACTATTATGGATACACGTGAACAAAAAACAAAAATTATTCATATTCATGAAAAAAATATTTGAAAAATGTGACAAAGTTCGAATTAACATGGTCAAGATGGTGACCACAATGTGGAAAAAATATGCAGGCTCTCAGTGAAGTTGTCTGACCATATAATTTGCTGTGTTTGCGCATGCCGTTCGTAACAGAGCATCTGTATCAGACGAAGCACGGATTCTTAGACCATAGGTCTCCCAGTGGTGTTCCGCGGAAAGCTTGGTTTCCACAAGCGCTTTCTCAGGAATCACATGGTATCAAAAGCTGTAAAATTTTTCATTGGTGTTACAATAAACATATCTCTCACGACACAGTGCGTGAAATTAGGAAGGCAGATTCATGTGTCTCCAGTGGTGTAGATGGTAGCATGCTTGCCCGGTATGCAAGAGGGCCTGGGTTCGAGTCCCGGCGGAGACGTGATGGCTTTTCTTTCCGAGCTCACCTCAGCATAATATCCGGAAAATAACTGTTTCCTTAAACATATCTCTATTCGAGAGAAGTATTCGTATTTGCGAGTGGTTTGCGAAAAAGTTAATCACGAAGGTGAATTTGTTTTGATTCGGAAAAAAAAAATCGATTCAAATTTTCGTCGATAGAGAGCGCTGCACAGAATCAAATCATGGAAAATATCCCAATTGGAACACATGCAGGGTATAAAGTCTAACAGGTCATTTCTGATTTTGACATTGGTGGATTAAAAGAGTATTGCTGAAGTTGTTTTACCTCAGTAACGACTCGCTAGCTGAAGCTTTAAGAACGTTCCGGACACTGAAGAGATCGAAGAAATGTTCAGGCCCAATCACTTTGACGGACTTTCCTGAGACACCCTTTATCGATAAAAAATGAAACTCTTTTTTTTGTAACGGAATAAAAAAACCGGCTTCGTGGAAAATTTTCTACTCAAACCGCATTCATATACAGTGAAACCCGACAGCACCCGATATAACGGCAATCCCCTCTACAACAATATTTTTTCACATCTGGTTTCCAGTTGTCTATAGTATAATGTTAAACACCTCTCGAGATACAACGATTTCCTCGATCTATAACGATATTTTGTAAGAGATTTTGAAAAAGCCACAACGATATTTTTTTTACTTCCCGCGAGAAATCGTCTTGAATTTAATTTTAACTTCGTCGCTAGTTTTCCTTCTTCCAAGAGCGTTAAAAACATAATCGGCGTTTTGCACCATATGATCACCAAAAATGCTGATAAAGCTGTATTGCGGCACTTTCCCATAGTAAACTTGTTTAAAAGAGGCAATGCATTTCCATGAATTTCGTTGATCAACGAATTAATTACAATTTTTCGCGACGGATAAATACTTTATAGCGCATTTTCTGGTGGTACTAACAGATTTAGAAAATATGTGAAAAACAGCATAATTTTTTTGGCACATGATGACAATGTTGTCTCTCGATAATAATAAACGATAATCCCTCTACAACAGGGCGGAACAAATCCCAGGTGCGATTAAAAAATTGGTATTGGCGATTGAAATGTTTTCTTTGCGTACTTACTAAATTGCAGGCTGAGAGCAGAAAAAAGTGTTTAGAATTTATAGCAGCGCATCTGCTAACGTGAAAGAGTGTCACTATATGTGCTTAAAATGTCGGAAGAAGCATTATTCTTCGGGTATCAAAAATATTTTTCTGCTTCTTAAATTTTTCGGAATTCGTCCTGCTCTGCTCTACAACGATATTTCTTCTTGGCTAGCAGAATGTCGTTATATCGAGGTCTCAGTGTGTGCCTCTTCAGAGTTTTTATTATTTTTTAACTATTTAATACAAATACAAATACAACGCCACAACAGGCAAATTGCCCAACGAGGTGGCTGACTTAAGAACATCATGGATCCCCGAGCCATTTTTTGGAGGCCCTACCTACTACTGCTACGCCACACATGCACCCCCCCCCCGCGGAACCCCCAACGAATCGGTATATGCGGGAATGTGCGTGTACGTATAGTGAAACCTGACGTGAAGTTTTTTTTTGTTTCTCTGTAATTCTTGTTATGTGTAGTGCTTTTTTTTTTTCAAACCGAGCACAACTCAGGTTTATTGCCATAGGCAATTTACTACCTAGTGAGTTGTGCCGGAAGTGTAAGTGCGTGTACCTAACAGTCTGAGTGCGTCTCTAGTGTTGTGTATGATTTTTCAGTGCTGCCATCTATATCTCAGAAGTGAAGTGAGTGATGTGTAGTGACTGAATATTTGTACTGTTTGTAGTGCTGCCATCTGCCACCAGTTTTTTTTCTAACTATAAGTGAAGTGTTGTGATTGAATGATTTATCGTTGTGGGACTGTTGCTCTCTGTGGCGAGACTTTTTAACGGGGAGATCGGCTCGCATTTGCGAAGTTGGGAACCACAGAAAACCAACTTCAGCCGACCACTTCAGCCTTTACGAATTAGAGACACCTTGTACATGGACTGCTCTATTATTTTTGCACATCAGTCGAAAATTGATGATTTCGGACATTGGCCGTGACAATTTTCCAAAAAAAATAAACAACATATGTCAGCAAAACACTTTTTTTAATAGCAGTTTGACCACATCAATCAATGAACATTATGATCATTATCAAACGAGGACATCTTTTCACACAACACCGAACACATATATATTCCAATATGCCATCAATTTACATCTCATTTATGCAAATAAATACTGATCAAAGAAGAAGAAACAATTGTTTAACTTCGCAATAATTATCTTTGGCCAAAAAAATTTATTCCCATCAACGTCGTTATTTTTCATATAATGACATAAATAAATCATTTGATATAATTTTCTTGAATACAATATCAATTTTAACAAATTCGCCGGATTTTTGATATTTGATAAATAGATTCGATACAAAATGCTTTTGTCAATTTAATTGAAATTTTATTTGAAATTAAACGAATAATCAGTTGCAAAAATGTATTTATTAAATTAAGAAAAATTAATAATTAAAAGAAATACTCATTTGTTATAATTTTAAGTTTTTTAATCGAAATTTCTTTTGGAAATTTTAGTTTCCTCAAAATTTCCGTTTTTTTTAACTTTAGATATTATGGTCGTTGTAAATTTAATTTTAAATTTTATTGGTCACAATAAATTTTTTTTTAATTCAATTCATTTTTCAAATTTTATTTTTTTTTCAAAATTTAAACAATTTCTTGTTCTCTTTTTTTCCCTTGACTTTAATTTCATTTAAATAACGTTTTTTTTTATCATTTCAACACGTTTTCCTAATTTTTAAATTTATTTTGGCAATTTCAGTTTTTTCCATTATTTTTTTTTTTTTTACATCCAACTTTTGATCGTTCTGAAGGAAAAAAAATGTATCAATCTGTTTCCAAGTTTTTAACCATTTCAAAAAATTAAAAGGTTTTTCACAATTTTAAAATTTTTCATATATTACTCTAATTTATTTTTTCGATTTAAATTTCTTTCTCAAAATTAAATTTTTTCTATAATTTTATATTTTTTCATTTTAATTTTTTCATTTTAATTTTTTCATAAAACTAATTTATTTTCAGAATTTAAAGTTTTCCTCAAAATTTCAAACATTTTAGTTTTTCAATTTCCATCAAAATCTCAATTTTATTCAAAAATGCAATTGTTTTCTATTTTTCTTTTCATGACTAGGCCTCACCCATCCTTCAATTGATTTCCAATGTTTAGCACCGGTTAAATAAAAAAATCATAATAATAATGACATCGTTATTACAATCATCATTAAATGTCTATACATAATAAAATAAATTAAATAGTGATAAAATTTACATGTTTGTAATTTTTGTAAAGACTCCGTAACCTTATTTTTGAAATTTCCGTACATAAATAACATCTTCTTCCCCTTATCATGTAATGACAATTTGGTATAATGACATTTCTCGACATTTAAATACTAAATACAGTATTTAATTTCAACATGAGGTACAGTGAAGTAAAACAAAATGACCTAGCATGACGTGTTGTGACCAGAATTGCGTGTCCTAATAGTATTTGTGATCCTAATGACTGTGCATAAATGTGTACTGTATTTACATAATATAAAAAATACACACAAAAAAATGTATTTGAGGTAATTACATCGACGAAAAAAAAAATTATCTGATAATTAACAGGAAATAAAATATATCAAAATACATCAATTGAAAATAACAGATTAAATTTGATGACAGCCATTTTGTGGGGTGTTTTTTTTTTACATTTTGAGTACTTAAAGTACACACTGAAAAAAAATACACTGCTGTAAATGTGCACGTGGGGATTATTATGCGTAATTACCACATTTTACAGCAGTATATTCGAATATATTGCTTGTACACGTTGTTGTTTTACCTCTTATTGCTGTGCTCGGTACGTACTCGTAGAAAAGTATTATATATTGAGGTTATATAAATTTTAATTAAATTTGTTTTATGGTGGTTGCACAACACACCTACCACCGAAAACATTATGATCATCTCTACAAATTGAATATATTAGGGTCTTCAACAAGGGGTCTTTCAGCCATTGAAGGGCCAGAAATGAAAAATTCTATCAAATCCAAATGTTGCGGTATCTAGATTCATACGGTGGCGTCTAAATAGGTAGGCCAAAGCGGCCCAGGGCTCCGATTTAACATAGGAAGAATGTTATATAACTGGAGAATTGTATTTATTTTTAGAATATTTTTCATTAAATATAAATTCCCATTAATCTGAAATGATTTTTTTTCATTAAAAATTTAATTTTCATTTGTTATGGAATTGATTTTGAAATTATTTTCTCATCACAAATATTAATTTTCTTTAATTTTGAAAATTATTTCTTTGAATAATTTTGAAATCATTATTTTTTCGAGTACAGATATTTGTATTGTATTGGTATCCGAAAAAAAGAATTATTTTCAAAATAAAATATAATTCAGGAATTATTTTTTGACTAATTGTGGGAGTATTTTTAATCAAGTTCGAAATTATTTTATCATTGGAAATGAATTTTCACTGATTCTGAAAATGTTCCTTTCAATAATTCTGGAAATATTTCTTTGGATAATTTTGAAATTATTTTTTCATTAATTTTGAATTTTTTCATTAATTTTGAATTTTTTCATTAATTTTGAATTTTTTCATTAATTTTGAATTTTTTCATTAATTTTGAATTTTTTAATTAATTTTGAATTTTTTCATTAATTTTGATTTTGTTTTCATCAAATACGAATTTTTAGTAATTCTGAAATTGTTTTGAATGAATATTAACATTTTCATTAATTATGAAAATATTTTTTATAAATAATTTTCAGGAAATATTTTTCATTAAAAACAAATGTTCATCAATATCGACACAATTCCTTTTATTTTAGTTGTGAAATTTTCAAAAAAAAAAGTACTTTTGAAATCACTTGTTTTAACTTTTTATGAAATTTCTGAATCTTTTCGTCGGTGGGTCCCGGCGAGAGCTTCGAGGGTCACACATGATGCTTGGGTAACTTTGTACTTGATAAAGCGGTATATTTGGTCTTGAATATGGCACATGTACAAAATGTGTAACAACAACAAGGAATATAATAATAATAATAATAATTAGAATTATATAATGACTAGAAAGAAAAAATGAATTTCAATTATAAAATAAAATATTTTTGGCAAAAATTAGAATCAAAGATATGCAAAATACAACGTGGTTTCAATTAATTAATTGACGCTTTGGCATGTTATATGAGTGTGATTCTTCATTGATAATTATTTTAATTATAATTAAATGTGTTTTTATGGCACACATAGAAACCGGTGAGGATCGATTAATGTTTGCATGTTTGGACAAAAAAAAAATGCTTCGACATCGATCGGACATGAGTTTACATCAACCTACATTCAATTTTTTTTTTTTGCTTCCACTGAAGCTGCTGCATGCAAACATTAAACATATATATAATATATATTTAAATATATATATATTTGATATATTTATACAAACATCAATTTTCTACATTAAATTCTTTTTCGTTTTTTTCTTTTTTCTTCTTTGTACACATTTCATTCCCGGTTATGATTTAAACATTGCATACCTTTCAAGAGGTGTCACGCCATATGTGTGTGAGACCGGGTTTATTATTATTCACATAGCCAATTCCAGGTAAAAGCTAATCCAATCTATCATAGAGTTTTGATATGGCTTTGTCGGACTTGACAATGACTGGAAGCATTGTGATATCCAGTCGGAATCGGAACAAAGTCGATAAGAAATCAAGACTGTAATTTAACTCTAAAATATCTTTCGTTTTCCGCTGTCAATTCCAATATAAATAAAGCAATATCTCCATAGATATGCCACTCTGAAAATTTCTGGATGTAGATAAGCTGAAATTCCTGAGATCTCAGTATTAATATATTTTTTCGTCTACAATCGGCCAAATCGGATAGTGTGGGTGTGTGTGTTCAATAAAATCGAATAAAATCCTCCGAGGAACCAAAACTTCTATTAAAGACAATAGGAGAAACTTCAAATGTTTAAGTTTCCACGCTTAATTGGAAATATTACGTTGCGCGCATCAACTGCTATTACACACCAACCACTATGCACAATGTTTTTATTGAATGAAACGTTGGGAATTAATGGAAAATATATTACTAAGTTAAGATTTAAAAAAATTCATTTGTTAGTATGTACCGGCCCCCAAGTATGCTCTCCAAGTTCTCTTCAATATGTACATTTAAAGTTATTTTATTTTTGTTCTGTGTTAAGCCAATAGAGGACGCTAAATTTCCTGATGAAAAGTAAAAGAAAATTGTATTGTAATCATTGTAACTAAATATAATTTTAATTTCATTTTTTGTGTCTGATTTATTCGAGAAGCTTTATTAATATTAATCCTTCATCCGTTTTCAACATGCAAACTATACTAACGTTGACAAAATGGCAATTGAATTGTTCCCCGCACAATCGGATACCACGAGTAATTGGATACTGTGTGCTGAAATCGTTGATATCCAATTAATATTAGTCCGTATATAGCTCTTGTGAGCAAGAGCCAAAATAAAGTTATTTATATACTCCAGAATTCTACCGCTAAAATGGCAGTAGTGGCAGGACAACTGAAGACAAATAATTTTCATAATAAGAACTGGGGTCGCAAATTATTTTTTTAATCATTTTTTTATGGAGAATCTCCAGCCAATGGCGCCAAAGGGAAGAAAAGAAGGTTCTAGAGTAACCCTGGGAATTAAAGAGAAAAAGAAATATATTCTCAATGCACACATAATACCGAGAGAGAGGAAACGAAACATTTTTCTCCCGTTATTCTTTGTGATTGGAAAGAAAAACTTTTTTTCTTCTCCCACTGTATGAAAGTCCTCTGCGGACAGATTTGAGCAAAGCAACTACATTTTGGCGACTTCTGATGAGGGATAATGCATGTATCTCTCGAATAAATTGGTGTAATGCAAGAATTTTCGTGTCTCGATGTGTCACTGTCATGTCTTTCATTTTAGCGGTATTGTTCTCGGACACGCTGGGAATTCAAGGAAAACATTCATTTTATACTATATTCATCTCATTCTCTGTATTACAATAGGCCTTGAGCGAGAACATCATTTAGCTATGATATTTTATAATTTCACGGTTAACTTTCGAAAATTGCAGTCATTGGAAAAGAAGCTTTGAATATTCGAGGTTTCTGCATTACTAGATTTTTGTTCGCAATAAAAAATAATGTTTGGTTGATTCACTAAATTTTGCCAATGCCGAATAAGCTTGGAAGGTGGTCAAAAATGAAGGCGACTTTTCTTATAGTTAGGTTATCCTCTTAAATGTACCGTGTACGGAAGCCTTTGTGAGGGAGAGCTTCCGAATCACTTGGGACAGAATTTAGAGTGCTTTGAACATCAGATCAGCATTGATTAGAAAGCTTTCTGCATCCTTTTTGGCTCAAAGAGATCAGGAGGCAACGGATGCTACACTCGTATCTAGATTATCAAAAAGGGACGGGAGTGGATGGATGCAAGTTTATGACGCAAAAAACTTAACAATGGTCTTTCGACGTTTTGGGTGTTTGAACGATATTGATAAATATCGATTTATCATCGATATTGATAAGATAATGACAAAAACAGTCTTTAGCTAGGTAATGACGAAACACCAAGGAAGTTACGTGTTGGGTACCACATCATAGAGTCTTAAGACAAAGTGACCATTTAACTTTCATTTCATAAAGTAAATGTAATTGTGTTTTCGTAGATGCCTCACGGGCATCCAGAGATACGGGGTTGTCTATCTTCGTGCTAGTGCAGCATCTCATCTTGCATAACGAACGATCGAGTTTCTGCAAGAGCGACCAATTCAATTGGTGTGTCATTAATCTTATACCGTTCAGAATTGGCCCAATTTACTTTTTGTAATCGGAGAAGGAATATATTAAAGAAAGCCTCCGAAATATACATATGCTGTTCCAATTATGGACTATATTTTACCCAACTAAAATATGAGATTGGACTTCGATTACATCCTGAAATTTACAGAGTGACCTATCGAGGTTTCTTTGAATTAGAAAACACTTGAAGAATTTGAATTTGAATGGCATCTGCGCCTATAAAATTATTCAATATTTACTCGAGATCTTGGCGTGAAACCCCCCCTGATACATATTACACACACACAGAGATGATGAACGTAATGATTCTGTTTAATTCTCAAGTGGCTCCTGAAGTCTTTGGGGATTTCATTCTGTTTTGAAATTTAAAAGCCTCGACTGTTCCTGAAAGGCTCGAGGCCTTGATATATACTTTATACCTTGATTTCTGCTCAGCAGAAAAGGGTTTATGACTCTTTTTTTTCGCCCGTAGATTGCTTATATACAATACAATACAACACACACCAAATACTTTCGGGTTTAAGGTGGATTATAGGGGTAGGTTATCACTGGGATTTTACACGGATTGATTTCTTTGTTTATCTCCAGTTCGTATGAGCAACGATTGCGTTCGTTCATTACTATTCTGGAGAATGAGAGTCTTCTTATTATGTACCGTAGAAATTTGCGAGTCCAGAAAAAAAAACAAGAAAGGGCTTTCTCTTGTTCAGTTCTTTGGTTCAGATTTGATTTCAGCGGCGATTGTTCTGGCTGATGGCGGTCTTGGACTTTGTTTACCGCTCGTCGGCGACGAACTGTTCGGACTGACCGATGGTGAAGCCCGGCCGCTCGCTGGTGTTGAAGTTGATGGTGTCGATGCGGAATGGGAAGCCGAGCTCTGGCCGCAAACCTTGTGATGATTCTCCCAATCTTTATGCTGGCAGAAAGCCCCGCAGTACCTAGCCAGGTTGCAGCCGCTGCAGGTCTCGTTCGCCTTACGGCCGCAGTTCCAGCAGCTCTGCAAGCACGATTCGAATTTGTTATTTATATTTCGAGTTTCATCTGATAAGAAACGTACAAACTAATTATTACTCTTAAACGCTTTCGGTAAAAAAATATTTTCTACTTGAACATTTGATATTATTTTCAATGCATATGTTGATATTGAGTTCATAATTCGGAAGAAGTGACACTCACTTCAGTTGATTCGTCTTGGTGGTTGATGGCTGCCATAGTTTCCTCAGCAGCTTGCCGCCTAGCTTCAGATAGCATCCGTTCCATTTTTGCTCTCTCGGCTGCCAATAGTTCGCTGGCTTTTGATTCTGCGGCAGTCACCGCTTTGTGAAGCTCTGCGACAGCTTGTCTTTTGACTTCGTGAACAGCGTCCTCAGCGAGCGGAAGGAGAGGCGGCTGTCTCGGTGTCACCAAACTCTCTATAAAAGAATGTTTAGCACAATAAGTTTTATTTCATATTGCATATTGCGTAAGCCAGTATTTGAGAAAATTAATATTTTTAATAAATATTTAATTTAAATGCTGTCTGTATCTACCTGGTCTCCTCCGTACTTCACAAACTCTTTCCTCGGAGGCAGGGGTTGCCTTGTAGTGATGGTGCGCCGGTCCGTGTTGAAGTAACTCTGCGGTTCGCTTCTTCAAATCGAATTCGGTTCCGTCTAGATGTCTCGTGCTCCTCCACAGAGACAAGTTATCTTGCCTGTCAGCATAGCTCCGATGCTGCAATATGGCCAGCGCTCTTTTCGTCTTCTCTACCATGCCCAATATACAGTTCAGCATCTATAGAGCGAAAACGGAA
The DNA here is from genome assembly GCF_987345545.1 of Pholcus phalangioides. Taxonomy (NCBI): domain Eukaryota; kingdom Metazoa; phylum Arthropoda; class Arachnida; order Araneae; family Pholcidae; genus Pholcus; species Pholcus phalangioides. The sequence continues at coordinate 6,477,767 of NW_028301616.1, read as the reverse complement.
TATAAAATCATCAGCTACTCATGAAGAAATACGTTCAAGCACAAAATATTACACCGACTAACATCCAGATAAGGAGAAATGTATTGAGATCGTATGAAAGCGCTGAATAGCTTTTTCTTGGACCATGCGTAGAAGCTGAATATTATCTTCCAGGACAATCATAGATACATTAGGATTGTTTTTTAGATTAAAATAATGATAGTATTGTCGGTGTGTTACCAAAATATGCTCAACAGTGAGATCTGGTGAGATAGATTTTGAGCGTTTCTTTCATATGTCAACAAATCTAACGAATTTTGTAATTTTATTAATCTCGTACCTCTAATTTGCAAGCCCATTTTTTCATCACTAAAATAAATCTAGACACCAAATTTTTTGGAGTCACTGTTTCTAAAATCAAGTTTTCTAAACCGCATTACACCGAAATCGTGAAAAGCGAGGGATAATTTTATTTGTTTTAAATTGCTCCCCATTAGCCCATTAAGGGGGGGGGGGGTAGAAGTTCCTGTAGTTTGCGTGGTTATAAATCACAGATTTCTAATTGGTGGATATTTTGGTTCTGTGGCATAAAAAGCTGTAATACTTATATTGGTTCTCCAACATGGATATCTACATTAGGAAAATAACCACTTCTGTTAGATTTCTGTGTATTTTACAAAATTTTCTTACCGTATGAATATTTTTCCACTCATCTTCCATATCTCTATCGTCCGGAAATTCACGATGTACACCGCCTGTAAAATAAGTTCTTATTGTATTTCTCATCGGTTTTTTTTCTCACTCATATTATTCTCATTGACTTCATTCGATTCTAATGGAATACTCCTGCGATTTTAACATCTCTGGTTGAAATAAGCACTGAACATGCATTATATAATGAGATTATAACAATCACGTATATTTTTCTTTTCTGAATTTCTTTTTTCCTCTAATGACACGTATTCAGTAGCACTCACCGTAGTAAGGTCGGCAAAGCTCCCTATCATAGCGGTCGTATCTCTCGTACCTTTCCCTTTCTCTGAAGAGGCCATCATCATACCTGAAGTTCAGACTCGGTGGAAGAAGATTGGAACTTCCCGCAGGGCTCATTCTCGAGCCCAACGTAGGGCTCGTCAGAGTCTGCTGCCTTTTCGCAGGAGGTGGGCCATCTGAACTGTTATCTGAGTAACCGTTCTCCCTGGAACGCCTACTGGGCCATAATACAAAACTTATAAAACAGGTTGTAATGGAAAACATCGTTAATAGACATACGCGAAATTAAAATCGGCTGTTTCTCTTCATGAAGCAGTCTTAGATTAATTTATACATGGTGGTTGTGGAAAAATTATTAAAAGATGAAAGCTGAGCTTACACATCGGGAGGAGTTCTCCTCTTCAAACTGTCTTTGTTCTCTTGGAATATTTCAAATGGTTCGCCACCTGGATGCGATGCTGTATCAATGATGAGTTGTTCATGCTGTCTTATATACTGCTGAGGCGTCTGTTTAGCCAACCTCGCGAAATGGAGAAGTTCTGCTTGAAGCAGAGGGAGGCTAGACTGTTAAAAAAATTAGAATACATTTAAGAAAAATTAAAATTTTACACTTCGTCTGCGTTTATATCATTGTATGAATCAGTATTCATAGATACGAGTGGATTTCTTAATAGTCTTTATACTGCTGTAGAAATAGGATGCGATGGAGACAGCCGATGCCATTTTCACCCCAAGCCAGTTACATGCCTACCTAGGCTCAGAGGAAATGAACGTATCCCTCCACAGCATGCGCAATAACAACAAAAGCATACTATCTATAACTAAGGCACCTATAAAGCAGAGTGGACTTACCGTCCTCCATCTTTGAGAAAAAAAATTAACTTACCACTGCAGGTAACGTTTAATTATTAAACAAAGAGGTGGATAGGAAACAGCAAATCATTATAGCTATAATACTGACGTCACGCATTTACGCAAGGATGGCGGATGAGTCAGCTTAGTGTTTCCAGAAACTATGTATTACCAACTAGCAGTCTAACGTAGGAAGGTCATGACATTTTCAGAACAGAAGCAGATTAAGAATAGAATTAAATTCGCGAGTGCTTCTGCAGCACTACAGCGTCATCAAGTACTCCGAGGAATTTGCGGGATGTTTTTCATTATCTTCCAAAACATGGGCAACATGAGTGAAAGAACGAAACTACAGAATGCTCGAGAGCGTACAGCATAAGTTATGGCTGATTTTGCTAAACCAATATGGATAAGATGTAGGATTGATTTGGACTATGTGCCACGACGCTGGGTTAGAAGAGTTCTCAGTAACGGGTCACGTTCGGTGGCAGAGTGTTGGTATTCATAGGGTTAAGAATTCTCTACCCCATACACTCCAGATTTCAAGGTCCTTGGAATGGGCATCGGGAGCCCTGTCATCACGTATTCTAACCTCAAACTCGAAATGCAGTAACAATTTCGAGGCATTAGAGACGAAAAAGTTACGGACATCCATACAGCAGTAGTTCTCATATTTCTTTTAATTATCTTGTTAGTGGCTTGACATGAAATGGACATGGCACTTGAGACTCTTGAAATCTCCTTTGTGATATATGCTGTAGGGCTGCAAAACCTATAGCACATTAGATTTTCATCCAGCACGTTTAACTGCACACTGATAATAGCTATTTTTCATGTGTATGTAGACGTAAGTTAATTTGCTTCAAACCAATAGGTATGTAACCAACCCGTATTATGAACGAAATTAGATGGCTCCGTTGCATACCGTTTTTACAGCAGTGTTGCCACTTATAAAAATAATCATCGTATATATATATTCCGGTATACAATAAAGAAATACCTTCAGAAAAGGAACAACGAATGGCCTCATGGCATAGTTTGTCAGGTCTTGAACCTTCTGACTGAAATCTTCTATCGACAATGTTGAACTCTACAAAAAGAAACAACATATTTAACGAAAATTCTAAAAGTATTCAAAATTGTAATCCATCGATTCGCAAGAAAATACAGAGTTCTTGACACCTTTTCCAAACTCACCACGAGACTGATGATCAAACTATGCATCCTTTCACCGGCATCCGGGGCCAAATCCACACCGAACTGCTGAAGAGTCGCTAAAAACCTCTTCAATTTCCCGAGCTGTCGCACGTTTCCAGCCAGGCTGAGGTCAGTCGAGGAGCTGACGGTAGATGGCACCGTCGTCGCAAGAGACACCGGGTTCGGGTGGGCGCCACTCGGCGGAGACGGTGTTCTTCCAGATGGCGTGGCGCTATGAGGTGAATGGGCACCATTCATTCCTGTTGGGAAAAAACGACGCATCAAGTCAAAAACTGTTTAGCTAGTGTTATTCTATCAATGGATCAATGGTTCTTAACATTTTTTTCCCATCCCGCACCTCCACAGTGCAATACGATTTACCTTCCCGCAACCCCCAGGATATAATGCATAATGTGTTTCTTACTTACCAGACCAAACTTTTTTGTTGTTTCCCGTTTTCTATTTGTTATATATTTCAGGTTTTTGAAATTAATTACATTAATCATCCCATGAAAATTCGGATATTTAATTAGTATAATTAAATCACCCAATTAATTAAATTAATTATTTGAGTTAATTATTTTGTATCAATTATTTTACATGTTATTTAATTTCTTCTTCGGCAAGGTCAATAATTACTTTTTTTTGTATAAGAAAATTAATTCAAAAACTAAACTAAAAAATATATTTTTTAATATTTAATGAAACGAATGGAAAAATATCCATGAATTAACTTATTGATTCCAGTCATAATAATATATAAATGTGTGTATTTTTCACCAGGGGGAGGGTACGCACGATCGACCTTTGAGGGGAGATGTGCCTCCACCTATGCCTCCCCCCCCCATGTTTGACATTTGATCAAATATTTTGACTTTTTCCCACGACATGCACATGATAAGTAGCGTTATAATAATACGAGGTACAAATGTAAATAAACCGCAAAGTACTTTGTGTATTACTGATATTTCTCCTCATTTAAAATGAAAAGTAAGTACCATCGCTAACCGGACAATAAATTCTCTTTTTTTTTTCAATTTATTCAACCACAATAAATTTGCAGGCACAATACATTACAGATATAAGTAAATAATAAATGCAGAAACATAATTAGAATACAAAATACAAAAAAAAAAATAAAATTATGTTATGTTATGAGTGGTCAAAGAGTGAAAGTCTTACAGAATAAAGTTATGCACAGAGTCAATGTTTAAACAGTGTTATAAAGCAAATTATTAATCAATACAAAATATAGATTCTATGGAATATTAAAGAGAAAGAAAGAAATGAAAAAAAAAATTCACAAAATGAATTTCTCCCGCGTGATATTTCTACAAGCGAAACCTAAAAAATGAGGTATTAAAATTGTCGGTATGATCCATATTTTCAAAATTGAAAAACTCAATTTTCCTCATCATCTAAATTTTCCTGAATAACCAGTCAACACGTAATAATTTTTCCCCCATCACGCGCCCTCTAAAGCATTTTTGAGAAAGGTGCGCGGGGGGGGGATTCTTAACCGGCACCCCCGATTAAGAACCACTGCGACAGATCGATCGACCTGATATCGCAGGTTTCCAATTCTATATGAAATTTCCTCAAAAAACATGTTTTTCTACAAATCATGAAGAAAGTGAAGGAGAGAGAAAAAAAACCTACCAGAGGGTACTTTGTGTGATGATACGGGAGCGGATGTCCTCCCGGAAGGAGCTGACAGCTGCTGAGCTTTCACAGAACTCGGAGATTCTGGCATCCTGCCCTGCGACAGCTCCACTGATGTTACATCTGCAAATAAATATAACAAAATAAATGAGAGCGAAAATAACAGAAAAAAAGAAAAGAAATGCTAAACAACAAGAAGAGCAAGAAAGACACGAGTAATCAACATATGCCAGGCTCTTCAATGAAGACCTAAAGCGATGCAGACAGATGTTGCTTATCGAAGGATATATATATATAATATGAATTAATTAATTTTTTCCCCTCCGGCCATTCAGTTATTCTATTTTTAGAATTCTCGGAAATGTGATTTTTCAGCATAACGAGATATACTTGAGGACATCTGTGAAGAATTGAAAAAATAGTTTCGGTTTCTCTGAATACCGTACAATGGAGCCCTAATCGCAATTGAGCTACCGACCTCATGTGTAAGCCAAATATATTCATTTTAATCTCCGTTTATTTGGGACATTCTGAATAAGGGTTAGATGTATTTCTGGAACAATAAGTCCCATGGGTGTCCTTTACGTGAGACGTTTCACTGCAGGAATACTACATTCTTCCCGTATGTGTTTCTATTGCAGTTCAATTACTTAAAACAAAATAATAATAATAATAATTTCCTAAAATAACTTTACAAGAAACTGACACTCGATAGTGACTCTACTACACTGGCGTGCTAAATTGAAGGATAAAATCCGGTGTATCCCAAAAATGTTCCAACAACAAAATAATTAAAAATTATTTCCAAAAATTGTGGTATTTTTATTTTATGGTATTTATAACGGAATCCCGTTGAAACGGATTTTCATTTTCGGTCCCTATATTTTTTTCATCCAGAAGTTGCGTTCGTTATAGGCCAAGCTGACTATAGCAGGTTCGACTGCATTTTGTTTGTAGTACAGGGTGTCCCATAAATTCGAAAATCGATTAAAAATTCATAAAAATTGTAGGAATTCGTATATTTGAATGGGTTGGCGAAATTTATTCTCAGGGTTGGGGAAATTTTTTGGTGCAGAGAAAAAAGAAGTAAAATTTTTTATCGATATAAGGTGTTGCACGGAAGCAAATCAGAGTCCTTTAGAATGTAGGGTGTACGACTAACAGCTTGTTCATGAATTTTCCTGTTATGGGCGCATATAAATATGGTTTTCCTTTTGATATTGGCATTGGTGGATAAAGCACTTTTGAGGAAGTTGGTTTACCTCAACCACTAAACACTCTACGAAAGATTTGCATACAAAGGAGATCGAAGAAAGATTCAGGTCCAGAATTCTGTGGTTTGCTCTTGTGCACGTTGCTCTCTATCAACAAAAAATTTAACTAATCTTTTTTTCCTCTGCACAAAAAGAAATCTTCCTTCGGGAGAACTTTTTTGTTTGCACATCGCATTTAAATATACGAATTACTTTAATTTTTGTAAATTATAATCTATTTACAAAGTTATGAGACACCCTGTGTTTTACTAATATTTTTTAAGCTTAAATTAATTATACGACACTACGTTTATTTAATTGTCGAGCATGTTCCGAGTCCGGTGATTGTCGCATTAGCAGACATTTTCTGTCAGTGAAATCATAATAACACATTACAGCTACTGAAACGTACATGCACCTCGTGAAGATGCCGTGACTCTGGGGAAATTTTAAATGGATTCATGCATGCCGGGAAGTGTTGCGTATGTATGCGTGGTTCCAATAAATTCATGACGTCAGAGTGCTCGAAGTGACGATTTCCTGAAAATTTTAGCGTTTATAGCTTTCAATGATTGAAAAATGATAGACACGTTTTTCCGTGTTTCCCCGTCATCAATTTTTGACAATTATTGGGATAATACTAGTGGTCTCCCGCCGATAATTAACATATTAATTTTCACAGCTCGGGGTTCTTTAGTATTCAGACGTACTCGTCAAGCATTTTAATTTGTTATGTTGCGTATGTAAACGTTCCTTGTTCTGGGCTGTCAAGAGCCGTAGCTATTTAACAGAAAACTATGGAAATGTCTCAATGATGAAGAGTAAGAAAAAAGTTAGTACAGTATAAAAAATATTTTTCATTTCTCAAAATACAAATGTAAAGGACATTTTTTTTTCACAGAAATTATTATTTTTGGAATCATAAATACTATTTAATCGAGATCCCTGGCATGGTACCTAATTGTCTAAGATAAAACCATCTCAACCATCATTTCACCACAAATGAATGTTACGTTGAAATTTAAACAACGTGCTTTCTAGGCGAAAAGGTTTGATAAAAGCGGTTATCCAGCACTCTACAATCTTTTCAATTTTTATCTATAAAAATCCTTCCAAAATTATCCTTGCTACTTCATAAAGACGTTAATGAAGCTCCACAGCTTTTCAATTAATAGTTAGAGCCGAAGAGAGCTTCAAACACGGGACTTTCAATTGAAGACAACTCCGTATATACACACACACACTTATAAATATTTGTACTATTTATTCACTCGCTGTTCATATAACCCAAACTAAATTAAATCAATTAAAAAAAGCGAAATTCTGCTACTGTAATGTTTTCAATGAATATTTTAAACTTCAAATCCATAATACTTCACACTTACTGCCTTAACTCCAGAGAATACGCGGTGAACTGTGCGCGAAAAATATAAAAGAGGGTAATGATGGAAAAACAGGTAAAAATCAACTATAAAAACAACAATAAAAAAATGAAAAACATTGTCATTGTACAAAGTACCGGGGGTTGCGGAAGCGTTTCAAGAGAGTAACTTAATTTAAAAATTATACCCATAAATATCTCAACCTATATATCTTTATCTATATAATGACACCAGTAATATATAGAAAATATTAATTATAATATAAACCTTACTGAAATTTTCAAAATGAATGATAAGTATCGAACAAACAGTGAAAAACTGAATGGCTTTGCATAAATCCCGGATAAAATGGTCTTCCTAAAGTTAGCTTCACTGCACGTTCGTGGTTATTGCAGTGAAACGCAGAGATCCTGGTGAATTCGCGCTAATTCATTCGGACGCAACCCGGCTGTTTATTACTTCTTTTCCGGCAAATTGATCATGAATAATAATAAATATCGAGTAACTAATTTAAAGTTCATCTAAGTTAATTTATAAATTAGATTTTATTGAAATTGGACTAAAAATCTCAGGACATTTTCGATAGCGATCGTAGTTGTTATTGCGAGTCGAGAAAGAAGGATAAAGGGAATTATTCAAAGATTTGGAGGATATAAATACAATTATTTTCCCTGATGGAATATATGTAAAACATATGCTCTAAAGCATTATTTTTTCCATTGAAGAGTTATATTCCACTCGCGGAGCAACTGGTCCAACCAGTGTTTCTCATTCATATTTGACCAGAAAATATAATAATTAACAACTTATATATACGGTGCACACAAAAAAATATCATTTTAGGTGAAATATAACCAGTAAGAGACAGAAAGCGTATGCGCCCATGATTTAAAGGGCTTTCTAAATATTTTGGTTTCTTTTAGACACACTGGAAAAAGTTGAAAGCATTTGAGCCGCGTTGGGAGGAAAAAATATTTTTGGCCACACACTCGAAATGCAAATAATAACTGATGAGAGCATTTTTAAGCCAAATTTATCATTTCTAAATTGAAAAGAAAAACGAACAAAGCTCCTTTGTTTTCGTTTTTGACGGTTCTTTTTTGAAGTCTCTACAACGAAACACTGTGATATTATATCAGAACAATATTTATTTACTAGTTTAAAATTTATTTATTTTATCTAGTTTTATTTATTCACGTTTAAAAGTATGCTTGTTGGGTCACACGCATGTGGTCCGCGTATTACACCTCTGATTTTAAGCAAAAAATATGGACCTTAAATTCACAGGAAAAACCGAAACTAATATAGTAAGATGGAAATATAAAAAAAATAATTATTCAATCGATTATGACTATATAGTGAAAATCATAATTATTTAAAACAATCGCACTACAGTAGAACCTCTCAATAACGTACATCCATGGGACCTAAAAATTTGTCCGCTATGGACCGAGTAAAAAAAAATCAAGAGCCAGTGATGTAATCGAAACAAATGGCCGCTGATGGGAAGTTTACGTTATAGGAAGTCCCACTGTAATATAAACATACTTTTCTCTTTATATATTTTACACACGATAATGATTTTAAATTACAAAAAACGCAAATACTGAGAAATTTTAATAATTCTGATAACAACTTCTAATAATTCAGAACTTTTTATGCATAATTCAAACGAATAAATAATTGAAATTAAGCTCTTTTATATTGTAAATATAGCGGGTAGTTTTCAGTTGATAACTCATGTGGAACTAGATTTTTGTCTCATTAAAAACAAATGCAGATTTCATTTAATGAATAAGAATTTTCGAAATGTGTTGGGAATATTCAAAATATAACCATGTCAAAATTTGACTTACCATCGCATAAAATCATTTGGAGAATCAATCTACAGCAAACTTTTATTCACACCGCCACAAATTCACCGCCAACGCATAAGAACTCAACAAATAAAAGGGACCACCAAGTTCCGATGTGTTCCAAGTCAATTTAAACACGATGTGTCCTCCTTCGTATGAGAAACACAATTCAAACACACAACCGACCGAACTGACTGAGAGACTCGTTCTGTTGACGGAGCGTACAACCCACTATTAAGAGCTGTGGCGACGAGACGAGGGTTGGCTTCTTGTTGCCCTGCCAATTTATCGCCAAAGTATCTCCATCACGCGAAAACGGGGGGGGGGGGGCGAGCTGGGATATAGATGGAGAGAATTCCATCATCTCTTTCTCTCTGATACTTTCTCCTTCCAACACACACACACACAATTTGAGAAATTTACATTGAAATTTTTAGACAGTTCGATATTCAATTTTTACCATAATGTCATTTGACATGAACGTTTTTCTAATCAGGGTTGATAAGTATTTAAATTAATTATAAGTATTTTAATTTAATTATAAATAATTATAAATTGCAATGATAAATAATAATTTAATTATAAATTGCAATGATAAATAATAATTCAATTGATAATTTCAATAAATATAAATATTTTCAACTATTCATCAATTTTTTATCTCTTCTCTCTCTCTCTCCCTCTATCTATCTCTCTATCTATCTCTATCTCTCTTACAAATAATTATAGCTCTATTCTAAAGGTAATATGTTTATTGATCTCTTATAGCAGTGTAAACCTCTATAGCAATGGCGCTCAACATTTAGGACAGTGCGGGCCGCTCCATTGTATGAAAACGGCTCATGGGCTTCTTTATTAACTGATCTCAGAGAATGTTGCAGGTCCCTCAAGTGATTTGTTACTGTGCCGCGAGTCACTCGAGTGATCTGGAAATGTGCCGTGGTATATTTCAGTGATTTGGAACCGTGAATCAAGTCAGTTAAGTAATCTATAAATGTGCTGCGGAGCACTCATGATCCGTAATGATGTCGTGGGTCACTTAAACGATCTGTAAATGTGCCGCGGGCCGCTTTGATGATCTGTGAGTAGTAGAAACGCACATTTCACTACTACTTCTGTGAATGTGCCGCGAGCCACACATACATTTGCAACTGTGTCACAGAACACTTAGGGGGGTTTCAAAATATGCTGAGGGCTGCTGAAGTGCTCTGCAACTGTGCCGCATGTTACTCAAGTCATATGTAGGTATTCCGCGGGTCACTTACGAGATTTGTTTATTTGCCATTGGTTCATTCTTACAAAACAAGGTGGTCGCGGGCCACATCAGATGGCTCCGCAGGCCATAGGTTGAACATGTAAGTTCTATAGTGAGTGCAGACACGGCTTGTTCCGTTCCCCAGAAGAAGACCCTTTGCGGAATAGGGCCCCTTAATAGAGGCGAGCTTATGTGTAGGACAGAACTACTGGTCAAACAAATTTACCTATAGCAGTGGTTCATACACAAGTATATTTGAAGAGGTGTCGGAGGGGAAGGGGGCGTGTATGCTTGAATGATAAAACATTTTACTAATTGTTTTTACATTATCGCGTGCTGAATCCATCAAGGGTCCGTGGCATTCGTCTTATAATCACAAATGGCCCAGAGAGCTTCTATAGCTTGAAAGAAGTCACAGTTTAAAAACTGTTCTCTAGAGCATTATTAAAAAAATTGCTGTCGATAATATTATTGTACTAGAACTGTCGAGAAGGCTGCAAATTTGTGGCCCTCGATAGCTTCGTATTCATCCACGCGCATGAACCGGAAAAGTTGAATCTGGTTTGCGTGAAGCCTTAGATGAAGGGGGTTGAACACCCGTGATTTACGTGACGAGTCGACGACAAAAAAGTTTATTGAAAAGAGAAAAGGGTCACATCGCAAAACAGTTAATGCAAATGTTATCCATTGAAAATATGGAATGCATAGGCCACTATCGAATTCGGCCCGCGTCTGATGAACATCTATTCGACATTTGCGGTGTTGGAGTATGCAATCCCTGAGATTTCTAACAGTATTTATTTTGTACTAACTCGAACAAGGAATTGAAAAATTTCCACAGAACAATTATTAGTTGTTAAATTTTACCTGAAGACTATTTTTTTATGGAAAACTATTTATACCTCTCTAGAAAGGCATCTCCATCTACTGCGACTGTTTTCCCTTACCCATTACTCACCTCTCCAAAGAGCCTATTCACTAAGTATAGTTCAACTGTTTTTCTGTCTAGTCCAATGTATTCAAAGACATAATAAATTACTTAGCTTTAAAATACAATTTTTTTTATAAGCCAGTAAAAAAAAATATTGAGAAAAAACAAGCAGCTACCCCATATCCAATAAATCTCCTTCCGAGATCCTTATTTCTATCACCGTCCAACAGATGGCGCTGAAATCGGGAATGGAGATTATTGGAATCAGGAAAAGGAGTTTTTAGGAAAAACGGAGGAGGTAGAAATAGTGAGAGAGAGAGGGGGGGAGGAGTGAGAGGCGTACACATATAGGAATACACACACAGAATAAGAATAGGAGGTGGTGAGGCCCGTGACTGGGCTTCACAGCTGGCGCAATCCCTCGGAAAACGGGCCAGATGGGGACAACGTTCCCGTCCGTCCGTCCTTCTTACCAACCTTACCTTTAACCGTGGCTGTTTTTCTCGCTCACTTTGATGAATAAAAGCACACCATGTTGTCGTATAACCACCATCAGCCCACCCTTTACATTTTCTATACATTTTTTTTTTTTATATTATTATTCGCGTTTCGTGCGCGGATGGATACATACACATGCAACCGAAACTCCTTCCCACTTTTCCGGAAAAAAAATAAATTGTACAGATACGTACGTTTCTGAAAAAATAAATAAATAAAATCCCATCAACAGATATTTTTTTTTTAATTTATTATATTATTTTTCCCCCTGAAAAAAAATTTTTTTTGTCTAATAAAACTTTTTGATCCAAAATGGCGCCCGTTAATACACTACAATTTCCGAAAAAGTGAGTTGTGTGATTAATACTGATGTCGAAAGCGTTGTTTTGTTTTTGTAGTTCTAAGGTGTTTACAAGAAACAAGTTGTGTGTTTTACACGTCTTTTTAGGTAAAACTTATGAAAAAGAAAGTTTTTAAAATTCTTGAAAAATTTTTGAAAGTTTTCAAAAATAGTAAAATGCATAATAAAACAATAATTTTTTTTAATACATCGTTTTTTACTTGGATCTCTAAAAATTGTAAATGCATTAAAACCATTGATTGAATAATTCTATTAAAGTGATTGAATAATTCTATTAAAGTGATTGAATAATTCTATTAAAGTAATTGAATAATTCTATTAAAGTGATTGAATAATTCTATTAAAGTGATTGAATAATTCTATTAAAGTGATTGAATAATTCTATTAACGTGATTGAATAATTAATAATGAACAAATACATTTTAATAAATATATTTTAAATGAAGTTTTGTGTTATTTACATCCTAATTTTGCATTGAAATTTTCTTTCATTTTGAACGTTATTTTTTATTCGTTTATTGGTTTATTCATGGGTTTACTATTGATTTTATACTTTTAATTTGAATTGTTTATATTTATAGGAATGTCCATATTTTAAATCGTACATATAATCATAATTACCATCATTATTTTTTTTTTCAGAAGAATTATAAAAAAACATGTGATCAAATTTATATTAAATATTATTTGAAGAATTGTTGAATTTTAAGTTATAAAAAATTTAATTTAAATCTTGAAAAATTAAATTCAAATTTCGGAACTTAAATTATGAAAAATTGAATTCAGAACTTTGAAATCAAACTCAAATCTTAATTTCTGTAATTCCAATCTTAATTTCTGTAATTCCAATCTTAAATTTAAAAGATAAATTGTTGATATAACCTATAGATAATGTTATTCATACATAATCAAAATATTGTTAATTATCATGAAAAACTACGGTTATCAGCAAATTTCATTCCACGAGACAACTGAAATATTTTTTGTCAATTCCATGGTAAATTGAAAACAATATTTTGTCATCCTATTGTTATTGTTGACTGTCCTTTTTTTTCAGTTAATGGAGACGACAGACCCAAGTTCCTGGGCACACTAATTGAAAACCCACTGATTATTATTAACTTCAATTAAGAAAGGTATCAGTAACGCGTAGACTTTAGATACGTCATTCATATTGTAAGGGGTTGCATGGTTATTAAAACAAAAAAAAGTTACCTTTTTATTGGGCAAATGCGTTTTATTTCCCGAAACTCCTAATTAAAATGCTGTTGCCTTATCTCTTCTGAGCCAAAAAATAATTCCACGTTTCTAAGTGCAATATCCGCTGGTATATTCGAATTCAAAGAAAATGCGGGATAAAACCGCATAAATGTGGAAAAGAAGCTTGTTCGTTTGTTTATGCGGTTCTTTTCCACATTTTATCCGATTTCTGAATCCAAATGTGTTTGTAAATATATCACTTAGAAACGTTAATTTATTTATTATATCTTTACTTTCATTCTTTTATTTTTTGCTTCAAGAGAGATAAGCCAACAACTTTCTAGTTGAGTTTTTAAGGACAGGGTGACCGCAGCCCTTGCAATATGAATGAGTTTACACATCATTTGGATATTTTTACAATTAGAAGTATGCATGTCAACGGTTCGCCAGTAATTTGAGGCAAGGGGACTTAGCTTTACACCCTGTATATTCATATGAAGTTGTAGTCATCACCCAAATTACAGAATACAGAACCTGATGTTTTTAAACCGCAGAAAAACGGATTTTTGGCTAAATCTATATAATCTATATTTCAGCTAAGGATTTTAGCAGCTTGGCTGCCAAGCGGAACAAGTCAAATAATAATGAATATTAATTACCGTTAACGTCTTTAATATCTTATGGCAAAGGAATCAAGAACCTGGGTGAATACTTCTCAAGAATCCCAAAATTCCTAGAGGTAAAATAGGACATCCCTCAAGGTGATGCTTTCCAGCTGCCTTTCTCAAGTTTTCTTTAGACCACACACGCGTTTTGAATCGTCATGTTCACGTTAAAAAGTAGAAAAAAAAAATCACGATATTTTGCGGTGATGTAGAAAAAAGAAAATTCAAGACAAAAGCAATCCAGGGATTGAGGTTCTTCACCTGCTTCCTCAAAAGCCAGCCAGCAATAATCGTGATTGACGTACGCACCTGTTTCAACGCGAAGGCATTTCTAAATATGTGCGTACGCATGTGGAACCTATTTTGGGTTCCAAGGTCGACGGAAGGATAATATGTTTACCATCAACGGGGAGAAAACTACGATGAGAGAAGAAACTGCTTCTCAAGTTGATGTAAAAATTCATTTTTATCTTAAGAAACACGGCAAAATTAATTTCATGAATCGATCCGTGGATCACCGATTCAAGATCGCTAATGCGATCAATCGATATCCGAAAATTTTCAAAATTTCTCTGATATTTTTATCACTTTATAATTCAATTTTGTTTGTACGAATCGGAAACGTTTTTTTTTTAAGAAAAATAATTCACACACTATTTTCAATTCAGTTATTATTTCTTATAATACGTACACTGACAAATTTTCAATCAAAATTTTCATTATATTTTTGAAAATTTTAACTGAATTTCAGCAACTTGGAAATTTTGTTTGAAATATTCACTCTACAAAATTTTAATTGAGAATTAAAAAATAACTCGATAAATTTCATTTAATAGAATGTTGATTTTTTTTATTGGAGTTAATATTATTTCAATTCATTATCAGCAATTCACATTATAATAAATGTTTATGCAGCGGTTATTCATGAAGATTTAAATTTTCTTTTCTCCATGAAATTTGTGAATTTTCAAATTATTATGATTTGAATTTTTTATATTTTTGCGTTATTTTCAACACTGGGAATTCTTCAACAATGTTTTCGAAACTAGTGTTTTTTTTAAAAAAATTTTCAACACTAGTACTTTTCGACAATATTTACCACTCTAGGTGATATTCTTTGAAAACGCTTGCCATGCTTAACATTCTTAGAGAAATTCTACCGAGCTAGCACCCTTCGACATTGTTTGCCTGACTAGAAAATTGTTTGACAATATTAACCTGACTAGGGCAAATTTTTCGACAATGTTTACCACACTAGCATAGAATTCTAAGGCAATGCTTATTACACTAGCAAATTATTAGTTTATTACACTAGAAAATTATTAGTTTATTACACTAGCAAATTATTAGTTTATTACACTAGCAAATTATTAGTTTATTACACTAGCAAATTATTAGTTTATTACACTAGCAAATTATTAGTTTATTACACTAGCAAATTATTAGTTTATTACACTAGCAAATTATTAGTTTATTACACTAGCAAATTATTAGACAATGTTTACTACGCCAACGCCAGCAAACTATTAGACAATGTTTACTACGCCAACGCCAGCAAACTATTAGACAATGTTTACTACGCCAACGCCAGCAAACTATTAGACAATGTTTACTATGCCAACGCCAGCAAACTATTAGACAATGTTTACTACGCCAACGCCAGCAAACTATTAGACAATGTTTACTACGCCAACGCCAGCAAACTATTAGACAATGTTTACTACGCCAACGCCAGCAAACTATTAGACAATGTCTACCACAATATCGAGTTATTTGGCAATATTTAGCACAATTAAGAAATTTTCTCAACAACATTTTAAACCCTAGCAATCTTCAACAATAGTTTTAACATTAGCATTCTTCAATGGTAATCCTGCCACTTCCTGAATGCTTTCTACTCGAGCATACTTCAACAAGGTTTCTTAGAACGCTGCTTTGTTCGTGGGTTTTTTTCCCCCGTCACAGCTGGCTTTTATTTCCAAACAATTACATTCAATGACATGCGAATAAAACCACGCATCATTATGATGGAAACATGCAATAAAATGAAAGCACTTATTCTCACGTATTTCTGTATAACTGCCTATAAATTCTTGAAATACTTCACCAATGACTACGACGTTTAATGCAACAAACAAAATTCCCAAGACTCTTCAGACGTGTGTATAAAGTTATTTTCAATTTAAAATTGCCCAAAAACTTCAAAATATCCTCTGAACTCTGAAATTGGAGTTTTTAACATCGGGAAATTACTACTCCCGTGCAAAAATAACGCCTTTTTCCGGCTCGTTTTATCGGAGCAAGTCGTTCTGTCGAAATAAAATACGGGTCATACATCATATCCCCCTTCCCCCCACAAAAAGGAACAATTTCATATCACGTCGAAAATGCGTCAGGTTTAGAACATGGAAGGGAAAAAAAAAAAAACAGCGAAAACCTAAATATTTTAGCGAATTTACTTAGGCGCAAAAATGGCGCTCAAGGGGAACCTTAAATAGCAATTTGTCTAAGTTTGTTTCGGGGTCGAAAAACGGCTTTCTATAGCACTTAAATGTAGCATTTTCTGACTTCCTTACCGCCTTCACCTTCTCCTGAAGAAACATATATATATGAAAACACCGTTAAATAAGAAGTTTCTAAGAAAATGCACACATACACACGCGAGAAGGACGTTCTGGAGAAAGCCGGAGAGGGTTCGGTGGAATTGAGAGATTTGGTTTAGTTAGAACAAAATGGCAGTGGAAGGTAGAATGGGTTCGAGAGGAGTGAGAGAGAGAGAGAGAGATTTGCTGTGTGCCTTCGCCTTCCATAAAGTATAACCGAGCATCAATCGCACCTGGTGCCACATGCCTTGGGACTTAGTGGATGCAACATCTGTCGCATGCAGCGCCCTCCACCCAAAACCCGGGCCGGGAATTCGGGAGTGGGCGCCGAACGGGAGGATTTTCATATCGCAAAACGTTCTAAAAGAGAAGTGGTGGAAGCAGGCTGGTGGCCCTTTCCCATCCATGCCTCCACCAACCTCTGGATCTCTCTCTCTCTCTCTCTGTGTGTGAGTTGTCCCGATTCTCCCACACCAAACCTTTTTCCAGGCCACCGGATGGCTACCGATCGCTAAAGATCCTGGAGCCAAGTTGGCAACACACACACACACACACACACTCACTCACTCACTCTCTTTCCCCTTGTGTTGTTAGTATGCCGGCAGCAGGACACTACTACGGGTGTGAGGCGAAATCGCGCTGCCGGTGGTACTAAAATGTCCGATCTGCTGCAGCTGTGCGACAAATGCAATATTTATATGTATGTGTCTTTTTTTTTTATTTTGACATGTTCGTTGCCGTTTCATTAACGTGACGCGTCTGTCACTCTTGAAACACATTCCATGTTTTATTTTTACCTTTAGAGGTATTTTTGCATCGAACGCGCCACCATCGAGACGTCTTCGATGGTATCAGTTTCGGTATTTAACTAGCCTCCCCAGCGCGACCCAACCCGCAAGGGTAAAAGGCTTATATCCCTGGAGGGACAGAGCCTGGGCCGTGACTGGTTTGTCGGTATTTAACTAGCATTCGTAAAATTTACAGTGTATTTTGGTTCTAATAAAAAATAGTCTCTTATAATTAATTTTGTGCAATGAAAAATCAAAGGGTTTTTTTTCATTAATGGTGGTGAACACTTTGGAATTTCAATCAAGAAATTCATGCTTTCGGACTACAGAGCCACCATCGAGACAATGTAGGAATGCGGGTTTTCTTGACCAGCATCATTTGTAAGAGCTTCCGTGGTGAAAATTTTATTTTTTTTTATCACGTAGCTCCTACATTCCTGAATGAAGTGCTTTAACAGGCATTAACTAATTAACTTAGAGCTTTGACCACGAATTCATGACCCATTGAACAAAAACGTATCATTTCGCAAGACACTTTTGTCTGACACGACTAATTTACTTCTTTTTATTATTGCGTATACAGAGCTTCTCGACTGGGTTCTCCATAGGCAACTAATTCAGGTAATGTTCTAGAGCAGGGACCCCCCAAAAATCATACTCACAGCAAAATGCCCGCCCACTGTATGCCTAATGTTCTCGACGTTCTTAGCCTTCAAATAGCACTGAAATTAACAAATTGATAACACATAAAGGTATTTTATTCCGAAATTTTAATTTTAAAAAAATTGCATTAAGAAATACATTTTTGATCGTCGGGGGGGAGGCATACGAGCCCCTATGCCCCCCCCCCGCTTACGTCTCTGATCCTACCAATATGCGTTAGTAGGCGGGGGCACAGCTGTAGACAAAGCTTTTCTGACAGGGGGAGGGGTCAAAAATGGCTAAAAACTTGCTGACGTAATACTTGAATGGCTCCTTACTCACAGATTGAGATTGAGGAGGGTCCATGGGTAGTCTAAGGGTTAATATTTGACGAACCAGATTAACCAACCGATAAAATGACGTTTCTTACGATTATTATCAAGGCTTCGAAACTTTACAGACCCAAATACCAGTAAAACGTCTGACACAATCTGTCGAGTCACTAGTTCTTCGGGGTTTATGGCTTAAAATGTATCGGTTGACAAATATTAATTAGATTATAACAAAATTTCCAAGACTTGGGACAACCAAACGTTGCGAAACGTAAAAAGATGGCCTTTCTATTTTCCTGAGACATTCGCAATTACAACATAGAGAGCAGTGGTTCTCAAACTTTTTCTAACCACGGCTCTCTTGGCCTTGTTATAGATTTCAACCGCCCCACATTGTATAATTACTAATCAGGGTTTACCCAATAGATATCACATACTTAGAAAACTTATTGACTGAACGTAACCATGCAAATTTTCTGAAAATATACGGGGTGTCCTGTAAGTTCTTATTTCGTCTTTATCTCATCTACCGTTCGTCGTAATTTAAATGGTCCTAATTTAAAAAAAATGTTCGGAATGTGTTCAAAAATCATTCTGTACCAGTTTCGACAGTGGAAATACAGTGTTAATACAAGATATACAGAAAAATTGGCTAATTTTGCATAGATACTCATTTTTGGAAAAATTTCATCTCTGTCCCTACCGGGACTCCAACCCGGGTCC
This sequence comes from Pholcus phalangioides, assembly GCF_987345545.1. Taxonomy (NCBI): domain Eukaryota; kingdom Metazoa; phylum Arthropoda; class Arachnida; order Araneae; family Pholcidae; genus Pholcus; species Pholcus phalangioides. The sequence continues at coordinate 6,458,595 of NW_028301616.1, read as the reverse complement.
GTCGATGGAGGCATTGATGAAATTTTTCAAAAAATCAGTATCTCCACAAAATTAGCCTGTTTTTCTCTGTAGCTTGTATCAACACGTGGATAGTAGCCTACATCTTTCTCTAAAAAATACAGTGTGTCAAAAAGTAAAAAATCTTAATTTTTATACAGCCCTCCTGTCCTCCAACTTCCACCTAGAAAGTTGACCTTCTCTTTCTTGAAGACAACAAAACATTTCCATGTTTCCAAGTGCAATATTCGCAGTGATATTTCAACCAAGAAAAGTTGGGAAACGATAGCATAAACTAATACGCGATGCTTTTCTCCCTCATTTATGCTGTTATTTCCGAACTTTTCTACAATTTATGAATTCAAATATCTCAGCAAATATTTCACTTAGAAGTATGAAATCCTTTTCTTCCTTTTTTTTTTTGCTCAGAAGGGACAGGACAAAAACTTCCTAACAGGAAGACCGGTATGGAATGATTCTTGAACACATTATGCGAACTTTTCAAACGAAAAGCATACATAGACTACGAACGGTTGATGAAATAAAACCCGAATTAGGACTTACAGGAGACCCTGTGCATTTTTTTTATAATATTTTTCCAAAAGCAACTAACATGTGCAGTAAGTATCTCACGGTAATAACTGCATCCGTATCACATTCGGAAGAAAATGAAATGTCGCAATTTCCCCTATTTTTTCATTTCGTATATCCGGGCAATTCCTCGAAACAACAGAGAAAGGGATAAATTCCGTGACGTCACGGAACTAGAAAGCCAATGACAGATGAGTATAGGGAATAATGTCAAAGCTGGAAAAGTAAAATAAAAGGGGGGAAAAAAAATAGGAAAAACTTTATAGGAGGGGGGAGGGGTTGGGGGGAAAAAACGTCAATCTCTGTGTTTCTTTTCAAGATGGCGGCGAACAGCGCGAAATGAAATGACAGAAAAGAAATCTTTATTTACAATTCAAATAAGAAATTTTCCCTCCAACAAGACGTTCTAAGGAAAAATATATATAAGGAATTCCGAAATCGGAAATATCTTCTTTCCAGAGTTTCATTTACGAGTGTGTGTGTGTGTGTGTGTGTGTGTGTGTGTAT